>NC_058030.1:7197362-7497362 GCF_019176455.1 Solea senegalensis | reverse complement strand
GAGCCGGTTAAATGACTTGAGAATGACACTCAAGTCACACAGATCCAATCTAGAGAGTTACCGTGAAAGTCTGAAGGTGGAGAAAAGAAACCTGCAGTCAGCAAAAGACACCAGAGAGAACATGAGAAGAAGGAGAGATGCGGCAGAGATAGCTGGCGCTGTTGGCGCTGGTTTACTTGTTATCCCAATTGCAGGGTGGATTGCAGGTAAGTGAACACAGCTCTAAATGTTGGGTTATTTTAAGGCAGTTCACACTGCCAACATTGATTAATCTGTGTTGTCTGTTTTCAGGGGGTATTATTATTGGTGTTTCTATTGCGGAGTGGAATGAGGCCAATGCCGCTGTTGACAGAGCTACTGAGGAGGTGGACAGGTGTAAATCACAGGTGGACAACTACTCTGATAAAGTGACAGAGTACAGTTCCAGGATCGACCAAGCCGAGTGTGACATCGATAAGGCCGACAGACAGATAAGCGAGACAGAGGACAAACTGCGGTCTGTGTCTGTGAAGCGAGAGTTTGTTGCTGATGTTCAGGAGAAAATTAGACACGCTGTCCATCAGCTGGGACAGCTGTGTGTGGTGGGGAGTGTGGCAGAGGTGCAGACCCGATGCACGATTGTGCTGGAGCCTGTGATTCAGGTATTTGAGGAGATGACAACAGCACTGAGTCGCATCACTGGAGATGAGCTGCTGCACACAGAGGGCATCCATTCCTTGATGTGTGACATGAAAATAAACCAGAGAAAACTCAAGCAGCTTGTTGACTCTAAAAGGAGTTTAGGTTATGACGATTACTACTAATTACAATTAGAGCTGCAACTAACGATTATTTTCTCGATTATTCAATTCATTGTTTGGTCCATAAAATATCAGAGAACCTTAAAAAATGTTGATCGTGTTCGTCAGACCTGGAAACGATCATGTTCTCAAATGTTTTTTTTTTCTACAAAAAAACAAAATTATTTAATCTTGCATATAATCTTGCATATATAAGTGCTATTTTTTTCTGAATTACTGAGATGTTTCACAGTTTTTCTGTACAAATGAAATCATTTTCTATCAAAATAAAACATTTGGGCATTACATTACATGTTACGTGTGGTGACTGAGCTGTTATTTGTAGTGTAGATGTCATAGACGAGATGACCTTTTATTTTATTACATTTTTTTTACATTTACATTTACACTGTTTTTCAGTTGTATGTGTACTTACGGTTTTGACAGTGGACTGAAAAGGCAATGAGCTCTTTACAATCACATTCCGTTTGAGGCAGTGTGACGTTGTCCTGAACAATGCACTGTAACAATAGCACAAATCGAGCCAAACACCGACTCGTAACAGTGGCGCTCACCATGTGTCCCCACGCGTGTGTTATAAATGTGTGTGATTTATATCACATTATCAAAACTCACCGATCCAGCCGCAAAATAAGAGCAAAACAACAACTCACTTTCAAGAAATACGACCAGAAATGTTGTCTTACCTTTGTTTTTGAGAAAAACAAGCTATTTTCACCGCAACAAAACCGCTTCTAACGGAGAACTGGACTTCCCAGCATGCTTAGGGGTCTGTTCCTACTTGTCTGCGGGTCTTCAGCTGGACCTACTTGACCTACTTAAACAACTGAAAAAAACTAACAATTCCACTACTTGGCTGGCAGTCATTTTTACTGACTCTGCCCCCTGCTGGCAGCGTAATGAACATGAACATACTTAAACAACAGTCTCTGTAACAGAATCTGTAAAATAAATATAACTATAGAAGAAAATAATATTTTCTTCACCAACCTTGACATTTTTTTCAGTAGCAACTTACTCATTGCCAATGTTATTGATCTTACAAATGGAGGTGGAGGTGAGGCAGCACGTACATACGTATGACCTTTTGGTTTGCCATTTTGGCTAATCATACATAATTAATATTCCCCACTCACTTATATGTCAGATATTCAACATACAAATAGACAATGAAAACATACATGAACTCTTTTAATCAAAGGGCATTTCTTCCCATAGAATTGTTTATTTTACTCGGATTCACTTTAAATGTAGGTCTTAATATATTTGACAGAAGAAAATCACAAAGGGCATGTTACAGTATGTCCCTCCAACAGGAATATAACATGACAGAAATAACTGAAAAATGTCCCTTAAACAGATATTGGACATTATAAAGAACTGCAAATCACAAAAGTCATGTTATGTCTGCTCTGTCAGTATTCGCATCAGATGTCATGTTCATTAACTGGACACATACGCACACACACACACACACACATAGGCACGCATGCATCAACCACCACACACTGAAATGATTTTACTGTATTTAATTCAAATGGACACATACAGAACTGCTATAGCCAATAATATCCTATAGTAGTTGATGCTTTAAGTCAACTTGTGATACATGTCAGTCATCAGTCATCATCTACCGCTTTATCCTCCACCAGAGGGTCCCGGGGGGTGCTGTGCCAATCTCAGCTACATCGGGCGATAGGCGGGGTACACCCTGGACAGTTCGCCAGTCCATTGCAGGGCCACACACACAGATAGAGACAAACAACCATTCACTCTCACACTCACTCCTATGGTCAATTTAGAGTGTCCAATTTACCTAATCCCCACATTGCATGTTTTTGGACTGTGGGAGGAAGCCGGAGAACCCGGAGAGAACCCACGCACACACGGGGAGAACATGCAAACTCCATGCAGAAAGGCCCTTGTTCCAACCGGGGCTCGAACCTGGGTCTTCTCGCTGCAAGAAGACCCAGGTTAATTAATCACAATACAGTGTGGTTGTTAAGCAACATGTATTGTGTATATTGTAGCAAATTAAGCAGGTGCAAAGCATTCAGCAAGTTAAAAACAACTGGATATTAACAATAAACTGTGTGTGACTATACTTAAGCAATAAAGAGTTACTTTTTAATAGATTTAATGTGACAAGTCATGTTTTTCTCTGATTCCAAATAAAACAAACAAACAAGAAACATGAATAACTTGAATGAATAACATCAGTTAGCAGTAATTCTGTGTTTCTTCTCCGTAGCCTTCCTGAACATTTTCCTTGATTCGCCGAGTTTCTTCAGCTGAAGCCTCTGGTAGAACTGCTTTCAATCCATTCTCTATTTTTGCCATCCTGGCATTGGTCTCAAATTCGCTCTTGTTCTTCAGGACTCGCCTCAGAATACCTTCTTGAGCTGCCCTGTAGGAGCTTTGCAGCTTCTGACGCTCTGAAAGAAACTCTGGTTTCTCTTTATCCATGGCCATGAGTTTGCCCAGGCTGCTCACTCTGTCCATCAGGTACTCGTTAGACACTTCAGTGTAGGTGGATGAGATCATGTGGACCAGGCTGGCAACATTTGAGGCTTGAAATGCCTGCATGTACAGGAGGTCTTTTGAATGGAGCTTTTCATTGTAGTCTAGCTTCATTACTGAATCAGATGTTTTGACAAAGTTTTTCAGTGTTTTGTTGAGGCTGATTTGGATGATGTTGGAGATCATTTGGAAGAAGCGCACCATCTTCTTCCACTGCTCTTGTACTCTTTCCATGGCATCAAGACCCTTGACCAGCATTTTGATGGTTTGGTCAAAGCTAATCTCTTTGATTTCACAGCTTTGCAGTTCAATCAGTATAGCATTCAGCTCCTGCTTTTTCTTCTCTATGTTCTCAACAGCCTTTCCATATGACTCTCGTGTGTTTTTGAGTTCTGCTCTGGTCTGCTCAATTTGGAAACGGGCATTTTCAACTGCTACCTGACCGGCTAACTTGCGTTGATTTGCTGAACTGGTCTTCTCTGATTTGTATTTCATTGGTCCTTTGGCAGCAAGAGCTGGGGTACATAACTCCTTGTTACATGCAGTGTTTGTGCTTTTGCTCTTCTCATCATACAGTTTTTTCCAGTCTATATCACTTTCACTGACATATTCATAGAAACCCATTGCAAGATTCAGAATCTCTACAGACGTGCAGCTGGCATTGATTTGTGAAATTGCATCACAATTCTCATCAGCACATGCATCCCCCACTCTCTCTATTAAACTGAAGACATCAGAATACCTCTTCTCAACCATGGTTGCTTGTTCCACACAGTCATCAGCAATAGAACAAATGTTTTCGAGTTGATCTGGCAGGAGAGTTTCAATAACTTTATCACTGGCATTGAAAAGAATGTAGACTGTTGTCTTAATATAATTGGGTATTTTGCCAGTGTGAAGGCGGATCCTATCCATGCCATTGTGCGCGTCATTAAATGCCTCCCAGCCTGAGTTACAGATTTGCATGAGACAGGCCCTGAAGGAGTCTGGGTACTTTATGTGCTTGAAGCCCCCTGCTGGAGGATTCTTGTTAATGGAGAAGTCGTCATTGGAGGAAATGAAGACAAGTTCTCCCAAGATAGCAATAGATAGTGGAGCAAGAGTCAGATACTCCTCCCAATTTACTTTGGGCTGCATCAGCAGCTTGGTAGTTTCACGCATCTCTGCTGCGGTTGAAAGACTTTGAGTGGTCTCAGCAATTTTGTTGGCCATGATGTAAAACTGTTGAAAGAAAAAGGAAAAAACAGACAATTATTCACCTCTATCAAAATGCTTTCAGGCCTCTTTATAGCTGGTTAAAAATAACATCCCACATCATGCACATTTGTAAATTCGGAATTATAAACAGCTGAAACATGTCATTATCAAGTCATGTCATTATATCCTTTTTAGATATCTTGAATTAAGTTTCAGAATATCGATATCATTTTCTATTGGTTGATTACTATTTTCAGTGTTTGAATATTTGAAGGATTTTATCGTTTATCTTTTTTTTTTACCTTTTTGTATATCTTATATACTTTGCACTACAATTGTGTTCTAATTATATTGTGTTGCAGCGGACCCACTTTCAAATCCTTTACTTTACTTTAGTCCCACAGCAGTATAGGACTGCAGCGAAGTTTTTAAATTTGATGGATGTATTATAAGAACTGGACAGAGCACCGCCCCTCTGGTTTCTATGGACTCTATGGACCAAAAAAGTTTCTGACTTCCACATTTCTATCCAAATTGTGGAGATTATGAGCATGCGCAGCAGTGTTACCCCCCCATGATGCCTTTCAGCTATGTGAACGAGCTGTCCGCGTTCTCGACTTGCTCGGCTCATTAGAAAATGTAAAAGAAAACTCTTAATTGCCTTCATTTATTCACATTTTTCGTAAAGTTTTCACATCGTACACTTCCCTGACAGTAGCACTGTTCCCACGACGCCACATGACAGTGCTTTGCTGTGCCCGTACACAGCTGTGACGCCACTCTGAGAAATAAGATTTTTCTGGGCTTTTTATGGCCTTCAAATATGAAACTCCGTGAATTAAAAATATAGAATATAAAGATCTATACATGCCTATGTACATGTCTCGAGGTGTCCTGTGAACAGTTTTATAGGCGTCTCTTTTACTATTGTGGTCTATGGGAAAATTGCTTTCTGGGCCCGTGAGTATTTTTTGTTGCAGTACACGGAAGTGGCCACCATGACAAACTTGTCTTCAAGGCAGAGGGGGCGGTGCTCTATCCAGTTCTTTGCCAACTTGGCGACTTCTGGCGACTTTCCAACGCCTCCTAGCGACTTTTTTTGTCTAAAGCGACTAAGGACACATCTAGCAACTTTTGTGGTGTTTGCAGACTCTCGTGTGAAAGCAGGTATCACTCTGCAGTTACTGTGCTCAACAAGCAGCGGGTGCTGCCGGGATACCCTCCCAAAGCACTCGCAGGCGGTCAGTCTCACAGTAGCGTCCGCAACAGTCCCAGCCTGTGGTCAGAGCAGAGAGGAGACCCTCATCACTCAGTCTCACTCAAAAATAAATCACTGCATCTGACACATGATATCTGTACTGTGTCACGGCGCACATGCGGTTATATCAGGCAAATGGTCGATTATGCAAATTAGGCGATGACGTCATTTAGCCACTTCTAGCGACTTTTAGGACTTACTGAGTTGGCAACAGTGCTTATAATACATCCATGGTTCCAAGCCACTCCAACAAGTGCACCCGTATTGCAGACTTTACAGTAAACACACGGAGATAGAAGACGGCTACATCGTGTACCAACTTCCTGTTTTCAAAAATTAAAAATGTGGGATATTTAAAGCAGAGATATTGTGGTTAAAGCTATGGATATGAACAGATTTTAAATGCAAAAAACAAGCCAGTGGAGTACTATGATCCCACACTGAATATTTATACATAAGAATGAATAAATAAATATTTAGAGATTTAATAGCTTCCAGGTCATGTGATCAATTGACATCAATCATGTTACTACACTGGCTGCATGAGATAGACCTTGTTTTTACATTTAAAATCTGTTTATATTTTTTTCTCAAAAGCTTTAACCACAATGTCTCAGCTTTAAATATCCAACATTTTTATTTTTGATTTAACCAGAGCTTAAAAGACGTTTATCCGGAGCGAATGTCTGTATAATATCCACCTTAAAACTAACTTCACTGCAGTTATTCTCTCCGTTTTCTTACCTCAGTGGTCGAACTCGCTTATGAATGAGGATGATCAGCAGCACAAGTGAAAGCAGTAACTGTGAGAGGATGGGTTTTTATTGCCCTCTGGAGGAGGGCGGGGGACATGACAAAACAGTCTCCTCCCAGCTGGAAAGAGCTGAGGAAGTCAGGGGTTTTCTGAGAAACCACGTGACTCCAGTTTTACCTTTCTCTTTTTCCCCCCGACTATCGACCATGTAACAACGGACCGACCAATCAGCACCGCCGCGCCACCAGATCAAAAACGGCTGAGAAGTTGAATGACATTTAAGGAACAGGTGAAGGAAGACTAAATAAAAAAAGAAAGAAGACCACATCCACATAATCATCTAATATGCAACGGCGTGTACAGGCGCCACTAGTATATAAGTATTCTCAATCTCATTCTCACACAGGTTTACAGGGACATCCTTTACAGCATAGCATCACTTTCTATGACTGAGATGGACATTTTCTATAGTGCACTGAATATTATTTCCTCTAAGGACATCTACAGGAACCAAAGTTGCAAGGGCATAAAGACACTCCTTTAGAAACAACCCATTTTTTAAATGTATATTTTGCTTTAGAGGCCACAGGTGAATGGCAGATGAATGATGAATGGCACTTCCTTATGTTTTTACCTCTCTAGAGGATACTTTATTGTGCATCTTGTGAATCAAGAGGGCACGTTTTTACACAGTGCATTATCCATTAGGGCACAAGAGGGGGACGATTGACCCCCACCCCACTGTCTATGTGACGATGCAATATGGTGTACATTTCACAAAAGTATGTAACAATAATAACTGTATAACTTTGTAAATATCATGTACACTGTAAATATTAAGGTCTGGTAACTTTATGATAATGTATATTCTATTTTACCATAGTGTCAATATTTTTCTATATTGTACATTCACAGATGTGAAAATGCACGTTAGTTATTCATTACTGTGATAGAAATTCTTGAGTCATCAGTGTTGAGTAAATCATGTCTTTACTGCATGCATGGATTTTTGCATGGAGGAGAGACACTGTCACCAAGGACGGTCTAAAATGGTCTCTCCCCTTCCTCCAAAAAGCTTCACCACTTATACACAAACATCAAAGTAAAACAAGAACAGACACCAAACTTAATGTTTATGACCCTAGTAGATGTTATCTAATGTTAACCCTAACAGATGCCATTATGTGCAACCCTTATGTTGACCTTTCCTGGTGACCTTTCCCTATCATATAATCACCCCAGCATTCATTCACAGCTTGACTGTTAATTGTTGTCTTAGAACATTACAGGAAACAAGAAGAAAACCAGTTATTTCCCACATTCCTCCCTTTTGACACAAAGTGTCAACATATTTTTGGGAAATCACATGGTCTCATCAACTACCTCTTTCTATGACTACACACAGCAAACATATTAGTATAGGTTAAACAATTAGAATATCAGAATATAACAAGAGAAAAATAGAACAACACCAAACAAAAACAAAACACAAAACAAAACATCAAAACAAAACAATTCTATTCATACTATCTCTTCATCTGAATTATCTCACTATATGGGTTCCCTGAGGCCTATTCTGAAATGTGACACACATTCAATTCACAATCTTTACTTTGTTCACAAGGTACTTTCACATACAATGGTGTTCTGTCACCTCCAAGTACTCCCCCTATACACCTATACACAGAAGCTTGCATACAAGTGAGTGCGCACAAAAAAGTACAACAACAACAAAAAGTTATACAAAACACAATTAGCACAGGGATACACACATGAACAATCATTTCATCCCAGGGACCAAATTGTTTATTTAACGATCTGTTGAAAGTAAAACCTTATTTCGTTCAGCGTGCAGAACCTGTGTCCAGATATTCGATATTGTCCAGTTTCCCATCCACCACATGTAGCCATGACACGATCCTTGAGGCTAAGGTGATCGTATGCCTCATTGTCAGCGTCGATGCCGGAGTGAGCTGCAAAAACAGTTTCCATGCGAGTGTGGTAGTCAGCTGCTAACTCACCCTCCTTTTGTTTTTATGTTGTGGATCTCTGACCAACACACTCTTAAGGGGAAAGCAGCATGCACAGCTTCAGCCAAGTTGACCATCATGTCGTTGAACCGCACTGATTCAATGGCTGGGGATGTCGACCAGTTGGCCGATCAGATGTTGGCCCATCTGAGTTTAAAACACCTCCGACACACAGCTTCTACCTCCTCTTCATCCGTTGGCCGTGGCTGTGGATTTGGGAATGTCAACATAGGCATCTGGTGCACGTTTCCTTTGTCCCCTTGACTCCTGAGCCAGTAGTCAAAAGAAGCTGCTAATGGAGAGGAAACATGTCTGGGAAAAGCAATGTTAGCTGGTTGAGTCGTTATATCAGTCCCTTTGTTTTTTCTTATAGATGTTGGAAGGGTTTACAGATCAGGGTACAGCTGTGGCTTCTCCTCCTTCTCCTCTTCAGAGCCCTTTTGGGATTCAGCTGTAGGTGATTGTCCTGCTGCTTGTGTCTCTGGGGGAGGAGGGGGTGCAGACACGGGGAGAACATATGGAGGAGGCAGATTCACTTCTCTGGCCCTACGTCTCTGTCTTGCCCTCTTTTTACCACCTTCTTCTCCTATCTCCTGTGTTAACATTCATCCTGCAACAGATTTTTCTTCCCTCAGAGCTGCTTCTCTTTCCCATTTCTCAAAACTTGCCAATCTACCTTCTTCTTTACTTTCTTTTCCTTTCTCTCCTCTAACAATACCCTACACCTTTTCAAACAATGAGTACTTAATGTGCCTATTATAGGAAACACTTCCTCGGTCAGATGGTGCCAGAGTGGAACATCTTCAACAACACTTTTACCCCATTTCTCTTTTTAATTTACTTAATATGTTAATAGCTTAAGGCTCATGCTATAATAACTTCAACTAAAAAATAAAAAACTCAAACAAACTTCACAGCCTGCAATGACCCCATATCAAAAATAGCTTTTCCTCTTCAACACAAGCTCTAAAGACTGAACTTATGTCAATACATACATAGAACAACACACAACACATAAACCAAATTTCAAAATTTTACTCAGTTCCAATTTTAAATTTATATGTCGACTTTAAAATAAATCTTAATCTTAACACCTTTTTTCTTAAAAAACTCTTTTTGCTCTTCTTCTCACAGAATAACACAAAACAATACAAGACAACACATAGTCCAAATTAAAATTTTACTCCCAATTGTTAAGTCCCAATTGTATAAATATATGTCGACTTTAAAAGAAATCTTAATTTTAAAACTTTTTTTTTTTTTTTTTTTTTTTGTTAACGTTTGCTCTTCTTCTAATTTCTATGCTCAATTTTCACTTAGTAGAAGAATACCATGTCTTACAGTTTCTTTCGAAATCTGGCACCGTATATTCAACTTACTGTTGTTACTTATTGGCTGAATTTTTTTTTTTTATTTATTTATTTTTATTTTAATTCAGAGCTTCAATACCACACAGGAATTAAATGAAGCTAGTCTCCAAACCACACAGGAATTATATGGAGACGATCTCGGTTACCACAAAGGAATTACACCGGACCTCGATATTCAACCACACAGGAGTTATAGAATATCTCGACAGTCTACCACAAAGGAATTACAACTGTCTACCTGAACATGATTTAAAAAACACTGTACTCACTTTTTTAAAAGATGGAGCGTCCGCTGGTCAGCACCCGTTTCTGACATCAGGCGGATTCCTGTCCTCCTTTGTGGAGCGGAATTTTTCCTTACCAGTAATAACCTTCAGTCAGAACCCAGGCCCTGAGCATTGGAGCGTCCATCCCATCCTCGTCGCCAAAATGTGATAGAAATTCTTGAGTCATCAGTGTTGAGTAAATCATGTCTTTACTGCATGCATGGATTTTTGCATGGAGGAGAGACACTGTCACCAAGGACGGTCTAAAATGGTCTCTCCCCTTCCTCCAAAAAGCTTCACCACTTATACACAAACATCAAAGTAAAACAAGAACAGACACCAAACTTAATGTTTATGACCCTAGTAGATGTTATCTAATGTTAACCCTAACAGATGCCATTATGTGCAACCCTTATGTTGACCTTTCCTGGTGACCTTTCCCTATCATATAATCACCCCAGCATTCATTCACAGCTTGACTGTTAATTGTTGTCTTAGAACATTACAGGAAACAAGAAGAAAACCAGTTATTTCCCACATTACCTTTATCTTTATTGTCTATGCGGCTGTGACACAGATAGGAAGAATTGCAGGAATAGTAAAGGGTGATCTTCTCTTGTACGCTGCATGCTCCAGGGCCTGCACATGATTATAGAGGGGCAGGGGCTCAAAGTCAGAAAAGGGCAGTATGTACATAGTCCTCTCAGGTGGAGAGCTGACTTGAAGTCAAACGTCTTCTTGGAAATCATGTGACTCCAGTTTTTTTTCCCCCTACTGGCTCTGTTGGGATGGTCCACCATGGCAACACGAGAAGGGGTGTTTTTTTCTTTTCCGACTGCTCTCTGTAAAATCTAGAGATGCCTGTATGCAACTGTCTACTGAGCAGGGCCGGCCCGAGGCATAGGCAAACTAAGCAGCTGTGTAGTTCAATAGAGTGTTTTTTTTTTCTTTAAACATATTAAATAACTTAAACAAGTGACATGATTAAATTAATGAATGTGAGTAGGGATGGATTACTGAATGAGCCTACCGGGCCAAAGAGGACAAGGCGCCCTGAAGCCCGAGCCCAAGTCACTACCTCAATAAGTGAAAAAGCAAAAGGCTATGAATCTGAACATGTTTAGGTATTGCCCTTCTCCAGCTGGCCATCTCAAAAATGCACCTGAATATAGGAAATCACATCTACCAAATTCATAATTTTCTGGGGGAGGATCCCAGACCCCCCTTCCTGTTTACAATTAGAGCTGCAACTAACGATTATTTTCTCGATTATTCAATTCATTGTTTGGTCCATAAAATATCAGAGAACCTTAAAAAATGTTGATCGTGTTCGTCAGACCTGGAAACGATCATGTTCTCAAATGTCTTTTTTTTTCTACAAACCAAAATTATTTAATGATTTGTTATCCAGAGCAAAGAAATTGAGTAAATATTCACATTTAAAAAGCTTAAACAATCAGAAATATTGTTTTAATCATGAAAAAAAGCTCCACCCGATACCAAAATAGATTAATTTAGGAATCGATTAATTGTTTCAGCTCTAATTACAATCATTTCAAATCACCAGAACCCCAAAATAGAAACACTCCAGTGCTTTCCTCGTCCTCACTTGCTCCCCATCAGCTGATTTTGAAATTTTTATTTACTAATTTTTAACACTTTAAATGGTCTTGGTTGGTACATACCTGCTGTTTTCAATGTTCACTTATGTTAAATGTGGCCATATAACTATTAAACGGCCTTGTTTTAAGATGACTGAATTTAATGTATCAAGCATTCTGTAGTTAAGACAAATGTGTAATGTTAATTATTATACATTAACGAGTTCCATTTATCTCACGGTCAGTCCTTTAATGCTGTTTGTTGTTAATCTTACATATAAGTGCTCGTTTTTTCTGAATTACTGAGATGTTTCACAGTTTTTCTGTACAAATGAAATCATTTTCTATCAAAATAAAACATTTGGGCATTACATTACATGTTACGTGTGGTGACTGAACTGTTATTCGTAGTGTAGATGTCATAGACGAGATGACCTTTTATTCCATTACATTTTTTTTACATTTACATTTACACTGTTTTTCAGTTGTATGTGTACTTACGGTTTTGACAGTGGACTGAAAAGGCAATGAGCTCTTTACAATCACATTCCGTTTGAGGCAGTGTGACGTTGTCCTGAACAATGCACTGTAACAATAGCACAAATCGAGCCAAACACCGACTCGTTACAGTGGCGCTCACCCTGTGTCCCCACGCGTGTGTATAAATGTGTGTGATTTATATCACATTATCAAAACTCACCGATCCAGCCGCAAAATAAGAGCAAAACAACAACTCACTTTCAAGAAATACGACCAGAAATGTTGTCATACCTTTGTTTTTGAGAAAAACAAGCTATTTTCACCGCAACAAAACCGCTTCTAACGGAGAACTGGACTTCCCAGCATGCTTAGGGGTCTGTTCCTACTTGTCTGCGGGTCTTCAGCTGGACCTACTTGACCTACTTAAACAACTAAAAAAAACTAACAATTCCACTACTTGGCTGGCAGTCATTTTTACTGACTCTGCCCCCTGCTGGCAGCGTAATGAAAACATACTTAAACAACAGTCTCTGTAACAGAATCTGTAAAATAAATATAACTATAGAAGAAAATAATATTTTCTTCACCAACCTTGACATTTTTTTCAGTAGCAACTTACTCATTGCCAATGTTATTGATCTTACAAATGGAGGTGGAGGTGAGGCAGCACGTACATACGTATGACCTTTTGGTTTGCCATTTTGGCTAATCATACATAATTAATATTCCCCACTCACTTATATGTCAGATATTCAACATACAAATAGACAATGAAAACATACATGAACTCTTTTAATCAAAGGCCATTTCTTCCCATAGAATTGTTTATTTTACTCGGATTCACTTTAAATGTAGGTCTTAATATATTTGACAGAAGAAAATCACAAAGGGCATGTTACAGTATGTCCCTCCAACAGGAATATAACATGACAGAAATAACTGAAAAATGTCCCTTAAACAGATATTGGACATTATAAAGAACTGCAAATCACAAAAGTCATGTTATGTCTGCTCTGTCAGTATTCGCATCAGATGTCATGTTCATTAACTGGACACATACGCACACACACACACACACACATAGGCACGCATGCATCAACCACCACACACTGAAATGATTTTACTGTATTTAATTCAAATGGACACATACAGAACTGCTATAGCCAATAATATCCTATAGTAGTTGATGCTTTAAGTCAACTTGTGATACATGTCAGTCATCAGTCATCATCTACCACTTTATCCTCCACCAGAGGGTCCCGGGGGGTGCTGTGCCAATCTCAGCTACATCGGGCGATAGGCGGGGTACACCCTGGACAGTTCGCCAGTCCATTGCAGGGCCACACACACAGATAGAGACAAACAACCATTCACTCTCACACTCACTCCTATGGTCAATTTAGAGTGTCCAATTTACCTAATCCCCACATTGCATGTTTTTGGACTGTGGGAGGAAGCCGGAGAACCCGGAGAGAACCCACACACACACGGGGAGAACATGCAAACTCCATGCAGAAAGGCCCTTGTTCCAACCGGGGCTCGAACCTGGGTCTTCTCGCTGCAAGAAGACCCAGGTTAATTAATCACAATACAGTGTGGTTGTTAAGCAACATGTATTGTGTATATTGTAGCAAATTAAGCAGGTGCAAAGCATTCAGCAAGTTAAAAACAACTGGATATTAACAATAAACTGTGTGTGACTATACTTAAGCAATAAAGAGTTACTTCTTAATAGATTTGATGTGACAAGTCATGTTTTTCTCTGATTCCAAATAAAACAAACAAACAAGAAACATGAATAACTTGAATGAATAACATCAGTTAGTAGTAATTCTGTGTTTCTTCTCCGTAGCCTTCCTGAACATTTTCCTTGATTCGCTGAGTTTCTTCAGCTGAAGCTTCTGGTAGAACTGCTTTCAATCCATTCTCTATTTTTGCCATCCTGGCATTGGTCTTGTTCTCAAATTCTCTCTTGTTCTTCAGGACTAGCCTCAGAATACCTTTTTGAGCTGCTGTGCAGGAGCTTTGCAGCTTCTGACGCTCTATAAGAAACTCTGGTTTCTCTTTATCCATGGCCATGAGTTTGCCCAGGCTGCTCACTCTGTCCATCAGGTACTCGTTAGACACTTCAGTGTAGGTGGATGAGATCATGTGGACCAGGCTGGCAACATTTGAGGCTTGAAATGCCTGCATGTACAGGAGGTCTTTTGTATAGAGCTTTTCATTGTAGTTTAGCTTCATTGCTGAATCAGATGTTTTGACAAAGTTTGTCAGTGTTTTGTTGAGGCTGATTTGGATGATGTTGGAGATCATTTGGAAGAAGCGCACCATCTTCTTCCACTGCTCTTGTACTCTTCCCATGGCATCAAGACCCTTGACCAGCATTTTGATGGTTTGGTCAAAGCTAATCTCTTTGATTTCACAGCTTTGCAGTTCAATCAGTACAGCATTCAGCTCCTGTTCTTTCTTCTCCATGTTCTCAACAGCCTTTTCATATGACTCTCGTGTGTTTTTGAGTTCTGCTCTGGTCTGCTCAATTTGGAAACGGGCATTTTCAACTGCTACCTGACCGGCTAACTTGCGTTGATTTGCTGAACTGGTCTTCTCTGATTTGTATTTCATTGGTCCTTTGGCAGCAAGAGCTGGGGTACCTAAAGTTTTCTTGGCCTTTGAATCAAATTTGTGAGCAGCATTCTTCAACTTATTAATGCTCCCCAACAGCTTTACAGTTGACTTGATGTCCCACTTCTTACCTGGGTTATATGTTGCCAGGTCTTCGCAGATCTCGATACCTGTTTCACAGAGTGAAAGAGCATCCTTGCATTGAGGGCCCTTTGGGATCTGATCCAGTTGTTTTAAGAGTCGTGTGAATTGGTCCTTGTTCCATGCAGTGTTTGTGCTTTTGCTCTTCTCATCATACAGTTTTTTCCAGTCTATATCACTTTCACTGACATATTCATCGAAACATGTTGCAAGACTCAGGATCTCTCCAGACGTGCAGCTGGCATTGATTTGTGAAATTGCATCACAATTCTCATCAGCACATGCATCCCCACTCTCATGAGTATGATCTTCTGATGATGCATTTGATGGATTGACATTACCACCCACCAGATTAACCATTCCATTCATCATTCCTACCACACTTGATTGTATACCATCAACAAAATTCAGGCCAATCACTTCAAATCCAGAGGGAAGAGAGTCCATGGATTGCTTGTAAGCATCTTGTGCTTCTTCCATCTGCTTTGCCATGGCCTGCATTGCTTTCTTGGTCTGATCATTTTGCATTCTGGCAGTCTGTTCCCTCATTTTGTTTTCCTTTATTTTCTTCTTCACTTCTTTCAGCTCTTCTCCATAAAAGTGCTCAGCATTGACACAGGCCTCCAACAACTCCCCTATTAAACCGATGACATCAGAATACCTCTTCTCAACCATGGTTGCTTGTTCCACACAGTCATCAGCAATAGAACGAATGTTTTCGAGTTGATCTGGCAGGAGAGTTTCAATAACTTTATCACTGGCATTGAAAAGAATGTCGACTGACGTCTTAATATAATTGGGTATTGTGCCAGTGTGAAGGCGGATCCTATCCATGCCATTGTGAGCGTCATTAAATGCCTCCCAGCCTGAGTTACAGATTTGCATGAGACAGGCCCTGAAGGAGTCTGGGTACTTTATGTGCTTGAAGCCCCCTGCTGGAGGATTCTTGTTAATGGAGAAGTCGTCATTGGAGGAAATGAAGACAAGTTCTCCCAAGATAGCAATAGATAGTGGAGCAGGAGTCAGATACTCCTCCCAATTTGCTTTGGGCTGCATCAGCAGCTTGGTAGTTTCACGCATCTCTGCTGCGGTTGAAAGACTTTGAGTGGTCTCAGCAATTTTGTTGGCCATGATGTAAAACTGTTGAAAGAAAAAGGAAAAAACAGACAATTATTCACCTCTATCAAAATGCTTTCAGGCCTCTTTATAGCTGGTTAAATAACATAATAACATCCCACATCATGCACATTTGTAAATTTGGAATTATAAGCAGCTGAAACATGTCATTATCAAGTCATGTCATTATATCCTTTTTAGATATCTTGAATTAAGTTTCAGAATGTCAATATAATTTTCTATTGGTTGATTACTATTTTCAATGTTTGAATATTTGAAGGATTTTATCGTTTATCTTTTTTTTTTACCTTTTTGTATATCTTATATACTTTGCACTACAATTGTGTTCTAATTATATTGTGTTGCATTTTAATCTTGTGTGATCTCTGTCCTATGGCTGCTGCACCATGTGTAATTCCCCAGTGTGGAATCAAGTCTAATCTCGTCCAATCTAATCTAATCCACAACTGAATTATCTATATGTATTATCTATATATCTATAATGACAAACCCCATACACATAAATGGCGTAAGTAATTTTGAGTCTTACGCTTAAAAACTGAATTACAGATATCTGACGTCATTTTATTTTTCATTTTTAATGTAAATAGTAGTATTTTAGCTCAATAGCTTCCAGGTCATGTGACCTAATGACTTGAAATTAGTCATAATCATGAAAGATAACATAATAAGCACACATTTGTCTGATAAGAATAACTAATAAAATGATATGTATGTATGTAAAAACACACACACACACACAGGGAGGGGCTTCACATTGATGAACATATATACACACATATTGTATATCTACACAGGGAGCATTGATGAACATACATATCTATAAAGCTATATAATTGCAGTCTGTGTGTGTGTGTGTGTGTGTATGTATGTGCGTGTGATTAATCGTTTTTATATTCACATTGATGAACATATATGTTCATGACATAGTTGTTTTTGGTGCCTATTTGTTTCCCAAATATATTAGTGTGTGTGTGTGAATGGGTGAATAAGAGGCATTAACTTAAAGCACTTTGTAGTAAGGCGCTTTATGAAGTTTACGGGCAGATCTGCCACATCCAATATGGCGGACGCGCTGACGTAAGGCAGCAACGGCTCAACCTGCTCAATGAGGCGACAACGTCTTTGTCTATGGTTCCCCGACATTAGCGCCGTTCCCGAGACGGCACATGACCGCGCTTTGCTGTGCTCGTACACAGCTGTGACGTCACTCTGAGGAAATAAGATTTTTCTGGGCTTTTAATGCACTTTAGGAAGGTTTTTTCAAAAATGAAACTAAAAGAATTGAAAATATAGGCGGTCAGTCTCACAGTAGCGTCCGCAGCAGTCCCAGCCTGTGGTCAGAGCAGAGAGGAGACCCTCATCACTCCGCGTCCAGGCTGCTTATGAATCGCTCATGCGCATGGCCACCTCCGTTTAAATGTAAACGTTTCTTCACTCAGTCTCACTCAAAAATAAATCACTGCATCTGACACATGATATCTGTACTGTGTCACGGCGCACATGCGGTTATATCAGGCAAATTGTCGATTATGCAAATTAGGCGATGACATAATTTAGCGACTTCTAGCGACTTTTAGGACAGCCAGTAGAAACTGTCCTTACTGAGCAGTTGGCAACAGCGCTTATAATACATCCATGGTTCCCGAGCAAGCCACTCCAACAAGTGCACCCGTATTGCAGACTTTATAGTAAACACACGGAGATAGAAGACGGCTACATCGTGTACCAACTTCCTGTTTTCAAAAATTAAAAATGTGGGATATTTAAAGCAGAGATATTGTGGTTAAAGCTATGGATATGAACAGATTTTAAATGCAAAAAACAAGCGAGTGGAGTACTATGATCCCACACTGAATCAAGTCAATTGATCACATGACCTGGAAGCTATTGAGCTAAGATGTTAATATTTACAAATAAAAATTACATGAAACTTTTGAGCTAAAATGCCCTCAAAACCCCCCTGTGACCCCACGGACACTGCCTTCCAGGTGACACACACACACACACACACTGGTCCTGAAGGCTCTGAAGAAGGTGAACCCCCACAAAGCGGTGGGACCCGAAGGAGTGCCTCCCAGAGTACTGAAGGCCTGTGGAGAACAACTGGCCGGTGTGTATACCGATATCTTCAACACATCACTATCTCAGGCTGTAGTCCCCTGTATCTTCAAAACCTCCACCATCATACCAGTCCCTAAAAGACCGGACACACCCACCCTAAATGACTTCAGGCCAGTGGCACTCACACCAGTCGCCATGAAGTGCCTGGAAAAATTAGTCCTCACCCACATCAACAACATGGTTCCAGACACTGTCGACCCCCTCCAGTTCGCCTACAGCCCCAACTGATCAGTGGACGACGCGGTAGCATTAGCTCTTCACCACACCCTGCAACACCTAGAGAGCAGCAGAGCGTATGCCAGGATGCTCTTCCTGGACTACAGCTCTGCATTTAACACTATCCATCCAGGCAGACTGATCGTGAAGTTGGACTGAACCACCGCCCTCTCACCCTGGCCTACAGAGGACTGATAGAGAGCATCCTCACCACAGGCATCATTGTCTGGTACGGAAACACCACACAGGCAGAGAAGAAGGCTCTGCAGAGAGTCATAAAGACTGCGGAGAGGATTATTGGGACAAAACCTCCTACCATGGACTCCATGTATACGCAGCGTTGTAGGAAAAGAGCAGAGGGAATCATCAGAGACTCACTCCACCCCGCTCACTCTCTGCTCAAACACAAACGCTGCAAGTACAACCTGAAGCACAGCAGAGCGGACAGCATCATAACACACAGAACTCGCTTTTTTAACATCTTTTTCCCAGCCACAGTCAGACTGATGGCAAATCAAAACCACTGAACTCTCTGTAAAATAACCAGACACTACCTCACCTTAACCATGTGCAATATTCCTGATAAATGTGCAATACATCCCAGTGCAATACTGCAATCCATCAATATATATGTGCATATATGTGTATGTGCATGTATATATATGTATGTATGTGTATATATATGTATATATGCGTATGTATATGTGTATGTATGTATATATATACATGTATATATATATATATACATATATACACATAAAAGGGTGCTGTATATCTGTATTGTTTTTTTTTCTACATCCTCTACATTTTCTTAATATTTTTTATACTCTGTATAGATTTTAATTTGAGGTTTACTTTTATATTTATACTTAAGTTTGTGTTTCTGTCTACTACAACTGACTCGTAGAACCCGCACAATATTTCCAATGTGCCTTGACTATCTGTTTAAGCACAAATGGCCTTGAAAAAACCTTGAACCTTGAAATGCCAATATTTATACATAAGAATGAATAAAAAATATTAAGAGATTTAATAGCTTCCAGGTCATGTGATCAATTGACATCAATCATGTTACTACACTGGCTGCATGAGATAGACCTTTTTAACATTTAAAATCTGTTTATATTTTTTTTCTCAAAAGCTTTAACAACAATGTCTCTGCTTTAAATATCCAACATTTTTATTTTTGGTTTAACCGGAGCGAAGAAGATGTTTAACCGGAGCGAATGTCTGTATAATATGCAACTTAAAACTAACTTCACTGCAGTTAATCACGTTACAGTTATTCTCTCCGTTTTCTTACCTCAGTGGTCAAACTCGCTTCTGAATGAGGACGATCAGGAGTGAAGTGAACACAGTAACTGTGAGAGGATGGGTATTTATTGCCCTCTGGAGGAGGGCGGGGGACATGAAAAAACAGTCTCCTCCCAGCTGGAAAGAGCTGAGAAAGTCAGGCGTTTTCTGAGAATCACGTGACTCCAGTTTTTTCCTTTCTCTTTCTCCCTACTGTCGACCATGTAACAACGGACAGATCAATCAAACGAAAGTAAGACTGCTGAGAAGTTGTCTGACATTTAAGAAACAGGTGAAGGAAGACTAAAGAAAAAAAGAAAGAAGACCACATCCACATAATCATCTAATATGCAACGGCTTGTACAGACGCCACTAGTATATAATTATTCTCAATCTCATTCTCACACAGGTTTACAGGGACATCCTTTACAGCATAGCATCACTTTCTATGACTGAAATGGACATTTTCTATAGTGCACTGAATATTATTTCCTCTAAGGACATCCACAGGAACCAAAGTTGCAAGGGCATAAAGACACTCCTTTAGAAACAACCCATTTTTTTAATGTATATTTTGCTTTAGAGGCCACAGATGAAAGACAGATGAATGATGAATGGCACTTCCTTATGTTTTTACCTCTCTAGAGGATACTTTATTGTGCATCTTGTGAATCAAGAGGGCACTTTTTTTACACAGTGCATTATCCATTAGGGCACAAGAGGGGGACGATTGACCCCCACCCCACTGTCTATATGACGATGCAATATGGTGTACATTTCACAAAAGTACGTAACAATATCTCGTGTGTAAATATGTAAATAACATGTGCACTGTAAATATTAAGGTCTGGTAACTTTATGATAATGTATATTCTATTTTCCCATCGTGTCGATATTTTTCTATATTGTACATTCACAGATGTGAAAATGCACATTAGTTATTCATTACCTTTATCTTTATTGTCTATGCGGCTGTGACAGAGATAGGAAGAATTGCAGGAATAGTAAAGGGTGATCTTCTCTTGTATACCGCATGCTCCAGGGGCGTGCACATGATTATAGAGGGGCAGGGGCTCAAAGTCAGATAAGGGCAGTATGTACAGTGTCCTCTCAGGTGGAGAGCTGACTTGAAGTTAAACGTCTTCTTGGAAATCATGTGACTCCAGTCATTTTCCCCCCTACTGGCTCTGTTGGGATGGTCCACCATGGCAACACGAGAAGCTGCAACTATTGGATGTTTTTTTCTTTTCCGACTGCATGCGCATGCGCATGGCCACCTCCGTTTAAATGTAAATGTTTCTTCACTCAGTCTCACACAAAAATAAATCACTGCATCTGACACATGATATCTGTACTGTGTCACGGCGCACATGCGGTTATATCAGGCAAATGGTCAATTATACAAATTAGGCGATGACGTCATTTAGCGACTTCTAGCGACTTTTAGGACTTACTGAGGAGTTGGCAACAGTGCTTATAATACATCCATGGTTTCCCGAGCAAGCCACTCCAACATTATTAAGTGCACCCGTATTGCACTACATCGTGTACCGACTTCCTGTTTTCAAAAATTTAAAATGTGGGATATTTAAAGCAGAGATATTGTGGTTAAAGCTATGGATATGGACAGATTTTAAATGCAAAAAACAAGCCAGTGGAGTACTATGATCCCACACTGAATATTTATACATAAGAATGAATAAATAAATATTTAGAGATTTAATAGCTTCCAGGTCATGTGATCAATTGACATCAATCATGTTACTACACTGGCTGCATGAGATAGACCTTGTTTTTACATTTAAAAACAAGGTTAGTTATTCATTACCTTTATCTTTATTGTCTATGCGGCTGTGACAGATATAGGAATTGCAGGAATATTGGAAGAATTGCAGGAATAGTAAAGGGTAATCTTATCTTCTCTTGTACACTGCATGCTCCAGGGGCGTGCACATGATTATAGAGGGGCAGGGGCTCAAAGTCAGATAAGGGCAGTATGTACAGTGTCCTCTCAGGTGGAGAGCTGACTTGAAGTTAAACGTCTTCTTGGAAATCATGTGACTCCAGTCATTTTCCCCCCTACTGGCTCTGTTGGGATGGTCCACCATGGCAACATGAGAAGCTGCAACTATTGGATGTTTTTTTCTTTTCAGACTGCTCTCTGTAAAACCTACAGATGTCTGTATGCAAGTGTCTACTGAGCAGGGCCGGCCCGAGGCACAGGCAAACTAAGCAGCTGTGTAGTTCAATAGAGTGTGTTTTTTTTTTAAATAACTTAAACAAGTGACATGATTGAATTAATGAATGTGAGCAAGGATGGATTACTGAAGGAGCCTACCGGGCCAAAGAGGACAAGGCACCCTGAAGCCCAAGCCCAAGTCACTACCTCAATAAGTGAAAAAGCAAAAGGCTATGAATCTGAACAAATTTCGGTATTGCCCTTCTCCAGCTGGCCATCTCAAAAATGCACCTGAATATAGGAAATCACATCTACCAAATTCATAATTTTCTGGGAGAGGATCCCAGACCCCCCTTCCCGTTTGCACCCACTCTTGAACAAATAGGGTGATCCTTATGCATCTGTGCCCAGGAGGACAGTAGTTCATAATCCGTCTGTATTAATACAATTGATGATGTAACATTCATCATCATCATCATCATCATCCTCCGCTTATCCGGGGCCGGGTCGCGGGGGCAGCAGTTTCAGTAAGGGACCCCAAACTTCCTTTTCCCAAGCCGCATTGACCAGCTCCGACTGAGGGATCCCGAGGCGTTCCCAGGCCAGAGTGGAGATGTAATCTCTCCACCTTGTCCTAGGTCTACCCCGAGGTCTCCTCCCAGCTGGACGTGCCTGATATACCTCCCTCGGGAGGCGCCCAGGGGGCATCCTCACCAGATGCAGCAGAAAGAAAATGGAGGAAATCAAAACACCCTGATGACCTGCTTTCCTATCACTCTCTTCTCTCCACCTTCACTGCCTCTATCTCTGCAGCCAAACAATCTTTCTATCAGACTAAAATTCAATCCTCTTTCTCTAACCCCAAAAAACTTTTCTCTATCTTCTCTAACCTCCTTGATCCCCCCACCCCCCCTCCTCCTTTCTACCAATTCACTTTGTCAACTACTTCACAAAAAAGGTAGATGACATTCGCTCTTCTTTCTCAACCCCACCTCCTGATCTCACCACTCTACCAACCACACACTCAGCTCCTTCTCTATCCTCTTTCTCTCAGGATCAAGTTCTTTCCCTAATAACCTCTGCCCGCCCCACCTCCTGCCCCCTTGACCCTATCCCCTCTCACCTTCTTCAGTCAATTGCTTCTGATCTTCTTCCTTTCCTCACCCACCTCATTAACACATCTCTATCATCTGGTTGCTTTCCGGACTCTCTTAAAGAGGCCAGAGTGATCCCCCTCCTTAAAAAACCCACCCTTGACCCGTCTGAAGTAAATAACTACAGACCTGTCTCTCTTCTTCCTTTTCTCTCCAAAACTCTGGAGCACGCTATCTTTAATCAACTCTCCTCCTACCTTCACCGGAACAACCTTCTTGATCCTCTTCAGTCTGGTTTTAAAGCAGGTCACTCGACCGAAACTGCACTTCTTGCTGTCACTGAGCAACTCCACACTGCCAGGACTGCCTCTCTCTCCTCTGTGCTCATCCTCTTGGACCTTTCTGCAGCGTTTGACACAGTTAACCACCAGATCCTTACTTCCTCTCTTCAAGAACTAGGTGTCTCAGGCTCTGCACTTACCCTACTCTCGTCCTATCTTCAAAACCGAACATACAGAGTAACCTGGAGAGGATCCGTGTCGGAACCCTGTCCTCTAGCTACTGGGGTCCCTCAGGGTTCTGTCTTGGGCCCTCTCCTCTTCTCTCTATACACCAACTCTCTTGGTTCGGTTATTCGCTCTCATGGTTTTTCCTGTCACAGCTACGCCGATGACACCCAACTCATTCTCTCTTTTCCCAGCTCCGGCACACAGGTTGCAGAACGGATCACCGCTTGTCTGACTGACATCTCTCAGTGGATGTCTGACCATCACCTGAAACTCAATCTCGACAAGACTGAATTTCTTTTTCTCCCAGGAAAGGGCTCTCCCACCACAGATCTAACCATCACCCTCGACAACTCTGTGGTAACTCCTTCTCACACCACAAGGAACCTGGGTGTGACACTTGACGACCATCTCTCCCTCACTGCCAACATTGCTGCAACAGCTAGATCTTGCAGATACATGTTGCACAACATCCGAAGGATTCGGCCTCTTCTAACCCAGAAGGCGGCACAGGTTCTGGTCCAGGCTCTTGTCATCTCACGCTTGGATTACTGCAACTCCCTCCTGGCTGGTCTTCCTGCATGCGCCATACGACCTCTGCAACTCATCCAGAATGCAGCAGCTCGACTGGTCTTCAACTTACCAAAATTCTCCCACACTACACCCCTCCTCCGCTCCCTTCACTGGCTTCCTGTAGCTGCTCGCATCCGCTTCAAGACTCTAGTGCTTGCGTTCCATGCTACAAACGGATCCGGTCCAGCCTACATCCAGGACATGATCAAAACCTACACCCCAGCCCGCCCACTCCGCTCTGCATCGACAAACCGGCTTGCTGCCCCTCACTGAGAGGATCGCAGAGGCACTCGCAGAACTCGAGACTGTTCACTGTCCTCGCTCCCAAATGGTGGAACGATCTCCCCATCGACATCCGGACAGTTGAAAGCCTCCACATCTTCCGACGCCGACTAAAAACACATCTCTTCCGACTCTACCTCGACTAAGACGACAAAAAAAAAACAAAACTTGTATATCGCACTTATGACTAGCACTTCATAGTTTGTTCTACTTGAAGCTCTTACTTACTTCTAGCTCTTATTTGTACCCAAATGTTTAAATGCACTTTTGTAAGTCGCTTTGGATAAAAGCGTCTGCTAAATGACATGTAATGTAATGTAATGTAAAGATGCCTGAACCACCTCAACTGGCTCATTTCAACGTGAAGGAGCAGCGGTTCTACTCCGAGCTCCCCCCGGATGACCGAGCTTCTCACCCTATCTCTAAGGGAAAAGCCAGCCACCCTCCTTAGGAATCCCATTTCGGCCGCTTGTACCCGCGATCTCGTTCTTTCGGTCATGACCCAACCTTCATGACCATAGGTGAGGATAGGAACGAAGACTGACCGGTAGATCGAGAGCTTTGCCTTCCGGCTCAGCTCCATTTTCGTCACAACCGTGCGGTAAAGCGAATGCAGTAGCGCACCGGCTGCTCCGATTCTCCGGCCCATCTCCGGCTCCCTCGTCCCCTCACTCGTGAACAAGACCCCGAGATACTTGAACTCCTTCACCTGGGGCAAGGAGTCATTCCCTACCCGGAGAAGGCAATCCACCGGTTTCCTGCTTCATGATGTAACATTATAGTGTGATATTTGTGTCAATAATCGTCAAGCACAGGTGGGGGGCCCAAATCAAATTCTGCTTAGGGCCCCCTAAAGGCTCTGGCCGGCACTGCTACTGAGTGTTTGTGTGTTGAGTGCTCTACCCAATCCCAGTTTGAAATATCCTGCTTTTAATGTGAGTCAAGCTGAACAGAGTCTGTTGTTGATGTAGTTTAGCAGTCTGCGCTATAAACACAAGCTAAAATGAAGCTCATTTACCCGTGGATGCAGTCAGTTAATTGGACACACAGGTGTTTGTCTCTATGTGGCCCTGTGATGGACTGGCGACCTATCCAGGGTGTACCCTCCCTTTGCCTATGTCAGCTGGGATTGGCTCCTGCAGCCCTGTGATACTCATATGGAGGATAAAGCATGTAGACAATGAATGAATGAATGAATGAATGAATGAACCTTTTCAAGATGTGACCTAAATTTAAAAAAAATGGGAAGATGAGGCAAATGATGAGGATTGAACAGGCTATGGCCACATGCAGCTCTTCCACTCCAGTTCACCAGGTGACAGTAATGTAAAAACTATATAACAACATCACATTGGTTTGCCACAGAATTCATTTATCTATGTGATGATATAGGTACAGGTATGATATAGGTACGCCTGCTGCGTTGCTGCCACTGTGTCAGTGAAAGCAGTTCCTTGAATTTAGCTCTTTGAAAAACATTCCTGTGACTTTAAATTCTCAGAACAATGAGGAAGTGGGAAGTAGGATGTGAGGGCTGTTCTGTCATATGCTCTTCTCTCCTCCAAAAGAGGCTATAAAATCCATCCTCTTATTGCCACTGCTTTCACCCTTGGTCCCGATCATCTACAGACTGAAACAAGACTAACCACATAGGTAAGAAAACACACCTAAAATACATTTAATTCATAGCTAACCAGGGAATCGGTCACTCAAATTTGATACTGGATAAAGAGACTCATATCTTGTTTAGACCTCCAAGGTCTACCAGTTGGCCACGGCCAGCAACCTGTTGTGGGTAATGAAGTAGAAAAATGAATTTGTATTCAGGAAGGTACACACTAAATAAATAGTATGCTTTTTTTGTCTTGTTTCCTTTCTCGCAGTAATCAAGTACCCAGGTTTCATTTCGCTGTGTTCATGGATCACGTCGTCTTTCGTGGGTATGAGGTCTTTGTATTAAAACTATGTGATGTCTTACTTGCTTTTTAATTGATGCAACAGTTTCATGCAGTATATCATTGAGGAGGTATGCTGACGTACAGCGTGTGTGTCGTTTAGTATATGACACGCCTTTTCTCATCACCATCGGTATTCATTCAAATGTCATAAATCCAATTTTATTTATAAAACACATTTTTGAGTGCAGTACATACAATACAAATCAACAAATCAACTGTTTTCTTCCTACTGACTGTGTTTGGATTGTCGACCATGGTAATAATGGACTGACCGGCCAATCTGCAGCGCCGCACCACCAGATCAATAATGAAAGTAAAACTACTGGTGTCACATGATTGATAGCGTTATCTTTATCTTTACTGTGTCTGCGGCCGTGACACAGAGACAATAAAGTCATAAGTTAATAAACAGTTGTTTTTTTTGTTTTTTTATTGTTTTTGTTTGAGATCATGATTACTGATGATTAGTCACAGGTAAAAGGGATTAAATGTTTTTTTTTTTGCGGTGTGCTGTCATTGAATGAGATTTTGACACATTAGGTTGACATTATCAGCCTTAAAGTTCAATTTTGATCTGATTTAACAGCTCACTTTCATTTCTTTCTTGGGCCATAACTTACATCCCCAGAAAACACCACAGAAAACAGATACATGTTTTCACTGTTAAAAGAATGAGATCATTTTGGATGTTGAAATTATGTTTTTGTTTTATGAACTGAGATAAATCTCTTGGTGATTTACTTTTAATTGAAATAAGATCCTGTTGCTTGTCACATTGAGCAATAAACAATAAATCCAAATTCTCCCGTTTCTCTGAATGTCATGGTTTTAAATGTTTGTGTTTTTTTGATGACAAAAAAACGGAAAAAGAAAACTGTTTCACCCTGGTGTATTTTATTTTGTCTTTAGGGTGTAAGGTTAGTTTTCACTGACCAGTGAGTTTCACCACGTTACAGTAGAAGGCAACAGTCCATTACTCATACACATAAAAGCTCATGTAAAACCACTCTGCAGTGTTCATAAAATGTGACTGTCATACCTCAGATTGGACAGGGAGGAGGACTAATGGAGTCAGTCTTGACATCTTGGAAAAAAAAGTGTACATTTAATGTAGTTGTTTAGTCTGTTAACTTGATGGGAAATGTCCCTGTTTGTAATAATATTACAATATTGGTGAAGCAAACGAAACATGCTGACAGGGATCGTGAAGAGGGCAGGACAAATAAAAGACTGCTAACAGAGGCAAAGAGGTGAGCTTTACAACACAGGCTGTAAAAAGGAAAGCCAAGACGCATGCACACACATTCGACAAGTTCACCCCTCCCTCCCTCCCCCCTCAACGTTGTGGTTTTCTTTACTTTATGAACAATTTTGTGTTCATTTTATGTTTGCGCTGCCGTCTTGGCCAGGTCACTCCTGAAAAAGAGGTTTTAAATCTCAATGATTTTTTTTTACCTGGTTAAATAAAGGAAAACAAATAATATATATGTATATCTACATAAATATATGTAGATATACATATATGTCACGTGATTTCTGAGAAGAAGCCTGTGCCTTCAAATAAGCACTCAAGCAGCAGGAGGAGGAGGGATAAAGAGGAGTGGGCTGTGCCTCTGTAGCCACGCCCATCTCCGCTCTCCATCCTCACACCACCACTGCATTCTCTCCTGATGATCCTCCACATGCAGAGCAATGGCTGAAGGCAGGTGAGTAATAAGAATAATTCATTTAATGCTACATTTTGAACTGAAGACGAATTTGAATTTTGCTGTCAATGGATGCACTTATAAGGGGGCAGTTTAAAAAGCAGCCGGGGTTCATAGCAGACAAAAAAACAAAAACAAATTAAAGGCATTGTTGATTATATGGCATAATTAACGTTTTTAATTTTTTAATAGAACATTGTGAATACATGTATGGCGAGATTGTTTATAAATAAACTATTGTCACCTGTTTGTCTAAAAATAATTATATATTTAAAAGATGAAAATGATGAGCCCCCTTTTGTTATTGTTAATGAATCACACGAAAGAAGACCGTTAAAGGCAATACTCAAAACACAACACAAAGACAGAATTGTAAGAAAGTTCAAAATTCCAAAAACTATTACAAATTGTCGAAAAACCAGCAGAAAATAAATGAAAAGTTAAAGATTTAAAGTTTTAAAATAGGTCAAAGGAGTAAAAATAAATAAAATGATTGAAAGCTTATGAAGGTAAGTGAAGTCAAAAAATGTAAGTGAATAAATAGGATTAGGTTTAAAAAATATACCAACAAAAGGAATATAAGATAATTAAATGATAAAAAAAATAATAATTTCTTAACTCAGTCTGAGGGCACAGTGCAATAACTCCAATGCCCACCAGAGGGCTATGTCTCCCTGTTCAGATGGCAACGGAATAAACTATTGTAGGTACGAAAGTGGAAAAAATGAATTTGTTATTAACATGTTATTATTTTTGTCTTGCAGGAATAAAATACTCAGGATTTTTTCAATGGTCTACCGTCCCGACAGGTATAAACTCATTTATCTATGCATGTGACGTCTGTGTTCATCAATCTCATATGATTCCCCTCCTATAGTATTTTGCTGTAGACTGAAAACATTTGGGTTTGACATCAAAAGATGAATATGAGACAAAAGATTAACGTTTCAGCTTTTACTTCCAGGTATTTACATTTGGATCTAATACACAACATAGAAGATTGC
Organism: Solea senegalensis; assembly: GCF_019176455.1. Classification (NCBI taxonomy): domain Eukaryota; kingdom Metazoa; phylum Chordata; class Actinopteri; order Pleuronectiformes; family Soleidae; genus Solea; species Solea senegalensis. Next base: position 7,468,251 of record NC_058030.1, on the reverse strand, counting down.
ACCTTTTGTTTGAACCCACCCATTTCTCATGTGGAAAGATGCTCTCACAATGCATGGGTTTCCCTTCTTCTCCTATTAAATCCATCAGACCATACACCAAGAGGCTAAACGCTGCCCTCCACAGTTCGAAGTCCTGAATCACAGTTCTCCTGGCCCTCAAAATCTGTTGATTTAAGCTGTAAATCAGCCAAAACCTCCCAAAAATCTAGTATATTTATACATATCTGATGTAAAACAAACATATTATAAATATATTTTGTTTAAACGGAGTTGTATAAGTAATAGTAGAATTTATTGTTTTTTTTCTGTTGTACCAGTTAATTAGTTTTGTGATTAAGTGAATATTTCATGTAATACTGGAATAAAGGTGATGTCCCGGATCAGATCACTGTCTCGTCTACCTGAAAGCCCCACCCACTGGGTCCAATGACAGACGGGGAACCATACAGACTACTTTGCGTTTCATTCCCAGAAAACACTACACAAACAGAAATACTTTAACATTATGATGGAGTGTTATTTACTCAGTTAATCTGTCTATTCAGTTTCTACACATGAACTCTTTCACACTTACAGGGCTGTGGAGCTGCAGTATCGCCACCAGTTGAGGCAAGTAGCCCAAGATGTGATCAGACCACTGATGAAAGGGCTCCGTTCCTTCAACCATGTCTCAGAGATGCTCCTGTGCTTTGAACCAGGCGTCATCCTCAATTCCAGAAGCCAGCATTTTTATGCCATCAGACAGCAGATTGAGAAGATGAATCAGCAGTTGCAGGAGTCCCAGTCCATCGCAAACACTGAGCGCCGACGCATAGACGGAGAGACCGAGCATCTCACTGCAGAGCTGAGTCGTTTAGCAAATCAGAAAAGCCAGACAATGAGCCGGTTAAATGACTTGAAAATTACACTCAAGTCACACAGATCCAATCTAGAGAGTTACCGTGAAAGTCTGAAGGTGGAGAAAAGAAACCTGCAGTCAGCAAAAGACACCAGAGAGAACATGAGAAGAAGGAGAGATGCGGCAGAGAGAGACGCATTAATTGGTGCAAGTTTATTTATTATCCCAATTGCAGGGTGGATTGCAGGTAAGTGAACACAGCTCTAAATGTTGGGTTATTTTAAGGCAGTTCACACTGTCAACATTGATTAATCTGTGTTGTCTGTTTTCAGGGGGTATTATTATTGGTGTTTCCGCTGCGGAGTGGAATGAGGCCAATGACGCTGTTGACAGAGCTACTGAGGAGGTGGACAGGTGTAAATCACAGGTGGACGACTACTCTGATAAAGTGACAGAGTACAGTTCCAGGATCGACCAAGCCGAGTGTGACATCGATAAGGCCGACAGACAGATAAGCGAGACGGAGGACAAACTGCGGTCTGTGTCTGTGAAGCGAGAGTTTGTTGCTGATGTTCAGGAGAAAATTAGACATGCTGTCCATCAGCTGGGACAGCTGTGTGTGGTGGGGAGTGTGGCAGAGGTGCAGACCAAATGCACGATTGTACTGGAGCCTGTGATTCAGGTATTTGAGGAGATGACAACAGCACTGAGTCGCATCACTGGAGATGAGCTGCTGCACACAGAGGGCATCCATTCCTTGATGTGTGACATGAAAATAAACCAGAGAAAACTCAAGCAGCTTGTTGACTCTAAAAGGAGTTTAGGTTATGACGATTACTACTAATTTCAATTAGAGCTGCAACTAACGATTATTTTCTCGATTATTCAATTCATCGTTTGGTCCATTAAATATCAGAGAACCTTAAAAAATTGATCGTTGTTCGTCAGACCTGGAAATGATGTTCACAAATGCCTTGTTTTGTCCTTTTTTTTTAAACTAATTTCTTTGTTATTCAGAGCAAAGAAATAAAGAAAACATGCACATTTAGGAAGCTTAAACAATCGGAAATCTTGTTTTAATCATGAAAAAAAAGCTTCAAACCTATTACCAAAATAGTTGCCGAGTAATTTAAGAATCGATTAATTGTTTCAGCTCTAATTACAATCATTTCAAATCACCAGAACCCCAAAATAGAAACACATCGCTCCAGTCAATTCCTCGCCCTCACTTACTCCCCATCGGCTGATTTTGAAATGTTATTTTACTAATTAACACTTTAAATAGTCTTGGTTCGTACCTGCTGTTTTCAATGTTCACTAATTTTAAATGTGGCCATATAACTATTAAACGGCTTTGTTTTACTTCTCGTTAAGCACCTTGTTTTAAGCTGACTGAATTTAATGTATCAAGCATTTCTGTAGTTAAGACAAATGCGTAATGTTAATTATTATACATACATCAGTCCTCTAATGCTGTTTGTTGTTAATCTTGCATAAGTGCTCGTTTTTCTGAATTACTGAGATGTTTCCTGCAAAAAAAATACACCATTTTTCTGTATAAATGAAATCATATTTTATATCAAAATAAAACATTTGGGACATTACATATCTGGTTGCACAGGGGTGTGGTGAGTGGAAAGCTTCAAAAATTCTTTCATTTTAGATCTGAACTGTTATTTGTAGTGTAGATGTCATAGGCGAGATGACCTTTTATTTTATTACAATTTTTTTAAAAGCACAATAAAAAAAGATTGATTTCCACCGTTTTTCAGTTGTATGTGTACTTACGGTTTTAGCATCAGTGGACTGAAAGGCAATGAGCTCTTTACAATCACATTCCGTTTGAGACAGTGTGACGTTGTCCTGAACAATGCACTGTAACAATACCACAAATCGAGCCAAACACCGACTCGTTACAGTGTCGCTCACCCTGTGTCCCCACACGTGTGTATAAATGTGTGTGATTGAGCCAATCAATATTAAAAATGCTCAGAGTAGATCAGGACAATGTCTATTTAAAAGAACTTATGAGTAACGTAAAGCCTAGACGTGCAGCAACATATCTGTAGAACAGTGGGCACACTGTGCTAAATGGTTGTCCAAATAAGCAATCTAAACTAGATAAAGGATACATTGACAAAACACAGTAGGCCTGGACGAACAAGACGTATGACGGAGACTCATGATAACATGTATCGTGTGAGGCCTCCCCCTCGTAGCTCCCGCAGACGCTGGCAGTGTCGAAGCATGTTCAAAATCCCCTGAAACTGTTTGTCCACCCTCATCTGTGTGAATTCCCGAATGTCATCCTCCACCACAAAATACTGACCTGCAAGACATTGGAGCACAACTTTGAGACAAGTGCTATGTTAGTTTGGACGCACTTTCGTCCATCTCACAGAGCCAATTATGAATTCTCACGTTCTACCTGAACACAGAAGTCCAAAGTAGAGCTGGCATCAGGGAAACACTTTGAGGAAATAAACAGCTCTCAGTGATCAAGAGTGTTTGTTCACTTTTCTCTCTTTTTTTTACCGTATTGCTTAAAATCCTCTTCACACCCCGATTGTAACCAATTAAACACATCGTCACAGAAGCAACAGCAGGTGTTGGTCACAAATGAAAGACAGCTTTTGAAAAAGCTACTGCCAAGAAAAAGGCTGATGGAGCAACCAGAGTGAACATCGATGCTGCGTTTGAACAGTGGCAACAACTGAAAGACCAGGTGGCTCTGTTCCTATCTAATACAGGTAGGTTACATTTAGGTCTTTGTGATCCTTTGAGAGAATTTGTTGTTTGGTCAGTATCCAAAAAACCCAGAAAAGTACCCAAAGTTACCGATGCTGTGCAGTGCTCGTAAATTTGTGTTTGTTGCGTGTTTCTGTGCTCTGGAGGCGTAGCTTCGGGGGGAAGTCTGAAGGACTTTTGAATTCAAAATGTAGCCTGCTCACAACAGTTTTTCCCGGGATCTACAACTCTACTGTTAATGCATTCAGGAGTCAGAATTCCATAGAGAGGTTGTTCTCTTTGCTTTTTAGGGTATGCTGTTTGTCGGTGAATAAATGCCCTCCATTTCATAAAACAAATAAGAATAGAGAACAAATTAAATAATGAATGACTGAATAAATCTTTACCCTAGGTCAGTGGCTATCAAACATTTTATACCACAGTAACACCATTACCACCACCGTTAAAATACAGTGGTGTAAATAGGCCGAGCAAAGTCAGCTCCAGACTTTTCACAGGAGGCAGGTTTATTCCCAATAAGATCAGTTTCTCTCTCTTCATCCTCCACTTCCTCACATATACTTCACACACTAGTATAGTGAAATTAGAGATATAAGGTGACTTAGTATTATTTGTTGGGTTATTCGTAGAACAGTACCAGAAGAGGGGGCTTGCGTAGAACTGGTGGTATGAGAACCATGGTCCTAGGGGATATAATTTTCAATCTTACCAATATGATAAACAAATGTGGAAAATACTGATAGTCTTGTATTAATCTGTGGACCCGGATAACATTTTTCAGATGATAATACATTGAGGTATGAACATGGACAGTACACTGAATGTTCAATAAACTGTATACTATAATTAAAAATGCACAAATCACAATCAGAGACAGCTGCTGTCACGGTACCTTTTGTATCTTTCGTCTCCTGGTCCTTGAAGCGCTGGTGCAGCTTGCGTGCATGATTGTTCAGAGTTTTCGCTGACTGATGAAGGATCTTGTATTTGGCCGTTACAGCTGTGTTAAGGCTCTGCACTGCAGCATTGAGTTTGTCATAGGATACACGTCCTCTCATGTACCTGAGTGACGCACACACAGACAGAACAGGTACGTTAAACTCAGCCTCTGGACATTGCTGTTGTGAACAGGTCTCACCCAGACAGAGGTGAGTTGCTGGCACTTCTAGAGGACTAGAGGTCTGGAAGGAGCATCCATGGAGAACGTCAGGAGTGACTTCTGTGGACATTTGTGTTCACACATACAGCCACTCTGGACAACCTCCGTCAATTGTAAATGTAAATGTTGAGCACACAAGTTTACAATTTTTAACTAAGGTGCCTGAGGGATGCACTCCTGTCAAGTTCATCTTTACTAAGTATGAACATATATGTTCCTACCCCCTTCCTTCAAGACAATATATGATCAGAACTGCATTTCCCTCAGAGCAGATTTGTTGCTCTAATGCATGAGTGGGGGAAAAAAAAAAGACTGTCTCTGACGGAGGTTCAGAGTGAACAAAGACCAATTTGACCTACTTCTTTCTTTGGCTCAAGTAACAAAGAGCTAGAGATAGATTTCTTAATATTGATGCAATGAGAACTAGCTGTAACGAGAAGTGGGCGATATATATATATTGTCTGCGATAGCATCTTAATTTGTGTTTTAATGATGTGCAAATTGAGTAAACGAGTAGGTAAACAAGTTTTCAAAAGTCGAGGAAACAGACTCACAAGCGCTTTCCCCACCGCTGAGGGCAGCTGGAGAAAACATGGAGATGCCAGCCCCCACATCTGTGTCTGTGTACTGGGACTGAAAATTGGGTATTGTGTTTATATTAATGACTAATGATTATTATATTTTTTTTATTCCCTTACAATTTGAGTTTCAAGACTTTCAATGTGCAAAAGCGCATAATTATGTTCTCGAATGTCTTGTTTTGTCCACAAACTTTCTTTATCACGTGGTGCAAAGAAACCAGAAAACATTCACATTAAAGAAGCTGGAAAAATTAGAAAGCCTGTTTTGATTATAAAAAAACAAAAAACAAAAAAACGCTCAAAACTATTCATCAATTATCAAAATAGTTGACGGTTAATAATTGATTACTCGAATAATTATTGCAGGTAAAATAGCATATGTCAGCAAAAAAGACAATGTTCTCCAGTGTTTATGTTTTTTTGTCCCACTCCTCCGTAACCCTCACAGGTATGCGTGGTGAGAAAGTCCTTAAAATGGATGAAAACATATTGTTGTCTTGGTACTGTCATTTGTAACACTCTCATACTCCTTCTTTGTCTTATCCACACTTACTGAGGGATGCTGTCAAACTCTGGCATAGTGATGAACTCCATTTCTCTGACGTAGTTCTTGCCGGACTTTTTGACATTTTCTGGTTGGCCAAGTTGAACAGCTGCTCCGTCGTTGTTGTTCAATACAGGTTTGCCACTGAGAGGTGGAAGAAGGGACATTACATAAATTATGTCACATCATGATTCAATGTCTCCATAGTCCAAAAAAAGAAATGTTAAACATCGGAGTTCTGATGCAATAGCCCTCTCGCAACTATTACATCATTGTCTTATAACAAGTTGTTATAAGTGGAAATGTACTACTCGATTCTCATTATTTGCATAATATTGACTGTAAATGGTAAAAATTGAATATTTATCTTTATTTATTACTTTTTTCTCCCCAAAATGTTTTATTTGACCAATGCTCTGTTTAACGTGAAATAAATCTCTACTCGCACTGATGTGGTGAGGGTAATGGTTGAGTTAGTTGCAAAGCCCAACCCCAAATCACTGCTGAGGGAACATTCAAAACCAAATGACTAGTAACCTGGAGGAGGAGGAGGATCCATGTATCAATCGTTCATTTGTTTTTCAAAATAAAATGAACAAGGCAATTAGAGTCGGCAGACTTCACCCTATTCACAAAACAAGCCTCTGGCGCCCTCTCTTTGTCATGTTGGCAAGTGCAAGCAAGTGTGGAAGCACAGACACACAGAGCCACCAAATACAATACTTCACTCCCACTCCATGGGGTGAAGTATAAATCAAAAACAACTAATAATAACTTGTTTTTTCCAATTTCTAATATTGCACTCAAATGAAAAAAACTAAACAAACAGATGACGAGCGTTTACCGTTTCATCCAGTTTTGATTTTTCCATCTAATGCAAGTTGCGTAACCAGAAAGTGACCTGTCTGCAAATCAAAAAACTACTGACATTTGTCCGCTTTCCACTGGAAGTAAGAAGGTAACTCTGAAACCAGTACGTTGTGTTCACTTTGATAGAACTTTATTTTGAAAACCGGATAAAGGACTGCTTGGTTTGAGTAGAATTGACGTGAAAGAGAGAGGGAGAACATCGGCTCACTTCACATTTGGGAGCGGCTGATGGCCATTTAATGTGATTGATCGCTGAAGTTCAAATCTGTGAATATCTTTCCAACTTATGACGGATGATATTTTCTCTGTGGTCATGTCTTTTGGTTTCACAGTGACCCTCCCGTGTGAAGCTCCCCTGTCACAGGTCACTTTCACGTAACTCAACATTTGGGTCATGTAACTTGTGTTGGATGGAAAAATCCAAACTGGAAGAAACAGGAAACGTTTGTTTTTTTATTTATTTTTTATTTGAGCACAATTTTGGAAATAGGAAAAAAACAGTCACTAATTGTTTTTTTCGTTTTATTTTGAAAAAATAATGAACAAATGATACATGATTGAGGAATTTTGTTTTTTAAAAACAGTGATACCACAAATCTAAAATAAAAACACCTATGGGCACATCACCCAACTCCATGGTTCACCAGGTTCATCCCAGAAAATGGGTATTAATGAACCTATGTGTAACATGCAAACAAGACTCGAGACATGAGACTTAGATAGGGGTAGATTTTACCAGATGAGCCTTTTGTGAATTGGCTAAATGTAGAATTTTGTGACTTTAACGGTAAAACAACTTTGTAAGCACTGTATAAATAAAATGTACTGTGTATTAATGAGCGTGTGCCTGCATGGCTCCTGTGTGTTCCATGTGCAGGGACTGCAGCAATATGCATAAAATGGATGAGTGTCTGTGACATTCAAAACATACAATTGCAATGTTTGAACAAGGGATTTGTTTTTACATTCAACATTAGAGATGAGGATTCACTCATCACAGACCTGCCACAGAGCTCTCTCTCTCTAATTCAAATTCAACATATCACTCACTGCTAAGACAGAAATACAACAAATGGTGTCCTTACTTTGCTGGGCCTTTCTTCACAGGCATGTGTGCAGGCATGTTGTCCTTCAAGTGATCGACATTCTCCGCATCCTTCTGGAATGACTGCTCAAGTTCCTGAAACACAAATATCATTCATATTCTGTGCTCCATCATGCCTCTTCTTTAAATCATTGAGTTGTTCAGTTTCGCATGTTTGCTCTTTGGATTCAGCATATTTTATATGAAATAAATACAGTCTCTGTGGTTGGTTAACCACATTTACTACATTAATTTTAGTTTTAAGCAGCTGCATGTAGAGATGGTATCATTAACTGGCACTCACTTGGAACTGCTTCCTCACTGGCCAGTAACCAACCCATAATGATGAAGAGGCTGCTGGTGTCAGGCGATTAAGTTTAACAGCCAACTTCAAAAAGCAGCGACTTGTCTATAAAAGGCAGCATCTTTGGTGCAGCCTCCCAGCTACAACAATAATGACAAATTTCATTATTATTATCATTAGGCATGGGACGATTGCACTAACCCTGAGATTAACGATATTATTGCGATGACTGAAAAAAAAAAAGGCTTTTAATATAATATTAAGGTGCAGCCTTCTGTCTGTACTTGCTGGTCAGACATGGCAGGTAGGATTTTTTTTTTTCCCTGAAAAATAATTTATTAAGATCATAAATGATGAATGAATAAGTCATGATGAAAGATGCAGCTCCCATAGGCACATTATTCACAAGCAGCAAGTTGGGACAGGATTTTCAAGTCATTCACGTGAAAAATTTATGATTCACGATTAACACGATAACAGAAATATAGCATGATTAACTTGTGCTTTTAATCCCGATAAGAGATAATATCGAATACTGTCCAATCATCAAGTAGTACTGGAATCAGTATCGGTATCAATAAAATCCTAACAATACCCATCCTTGGCAGAATAGCAGTTTATTTTACATCTGCATCAATCCAATCAAACACTACTCAAACTGCTGGATTTTCTAGTCTCTGATAAGTTATGCAAGTTGCAACCAATTGTCCCTGATCACCATGTGTGAAACAGTCAAAGATCTGATTTAAGAGGCTGTTTTGTTATAGATAATTGAGCAAGCAAAAGTAGAAAGATGAAATTGCAGCCTTCGCTATTTGACGTGTATCTGTGACAACTAATGAGAGAACAGGACAAGCTGATGAGTACAACTGCGATATACCAGAAAGAAGAGTAGAAAGAAGCAAAAAGAGAAGTATGACATCAAGAAACACGGTATAGATCATGGACAGCACCGATACTATAAGTGGTCAAATTGTAGATATGAAAAATGAAGACAGGTTTTATGACTGAGCTCCTCCTTTCCCATCACTCATGTAAGGCGAACTCAACACGACTGCAGGACTCCAGGTCAAAAAAAATAGCATATGGTATAGTACAGGATGAGATTCTACGACTCTGAAAGTCATGGAGTGGGAACGTGACTTGCGCTGCACAAACAGCAGGCCTCCGTTTACCTTCAGATGCTTCAGCTGCTCCCTCTGTCGGTCAACACATTTTTCTAACTCCTCCAAAAGTCTCTGCAGTGAGAAGAGTTCTTGTCCAAGTTTCCTAATTTTATTGTGGGGCAATGCTGAATGTGGAGAGAAGAAAAAAAAAGTCCTCATTACTCGTCTGAAACATTACGTATGTATCCGTAGCACTGCATTTAAATGGTTCATCTCTGAATTAACAAGCAGATATTTCTGTGTTATAATTTTTTTAATTGTAATTTTGCTTCCTAACCTCCGGGAACATGTTAGCCCCCTCTATTATTACTTCTTTTCATGTGCAGCACTTTGAGTACTTGGCTTTAAATAAACATTGATTGAATGACACACAGTTGCCGACTGCACAATCTAGAATGAATAGAAAAAGGTTCATTCCATGTGTTGTTAATTCTTAATTGTTTTGTCTGTCTCTTTGTTTGCCGACAACATTGCACTGATTTTTATTTCTACACCAGCTTACGTCTACAATATTGTAAGAACATGTTCTTACACCAACACTTGTACCGTTCACTGTTAGACAGCCTTTTCTGTTTGGAAGCTGAAGACTTTATTTTCTCTGCAATGACTACTAGTCAGTTCCTCATACAAACACATAAAAAAACCTGGACTACCTTTATGCTTGTCCAGCAAATAAATTTAACATACACAGTACAAATCACAGTGTCCTACCCACAACTGACAGATCCAACATGCGTTGTAAGGATGATATCCTGTCATGAATGTGGTGGCTGATATCCTCCAGCTCACTCATCTTCCTAAACAAGAACACAGTCACTTCAGTTAAACTGTTACATTGTACATGGACAAAATTACTTGAGGAACATATGACTTGCTGATACTGATAAGTGCAGCATCTAATGTCCGTTGTGACTCTATTTTTAGTGTATAGTCACCTGACTGTATGCTCTGTTGTTCTAATGAGCCATATCTATATCAGGAGAAGGGTCAATTGTACAGAGGCTGCCATTTTATAGCACGCAATAGACAAACTAACCATCATTTCAATTGTAATGTTAAATGATGATGGTGAGGGAACTTCAATAATTACACACTGTACTAGAGCTGCAACAAATGATTATTTTCATAATCGATGAATTTGTGAATTATTTTCTTGATTAATCGTTTGGTACATAAAATAACAGAAAACCTTAAAAAATGTTTTGTCCACAAACCAAAAGAATTCACTTTTATGATTTCTTTGTTATCTAAAGCAAAGTAATGAAGAAAATATTCACATTTAAGAAGCTTAAACAATTGGAAATCTTGCTTTAATCATGACAAAAGCTTCAAACCGATTATCAAAATAGTTGATAGATTAATCGATTAATTGTTTCAGTTCTACACTGTACCTTTAACTGCTCCTGCACCCTTCCAATTTTACCTAATGTCAGGGGTCTGTAACCTCAAGAATCAGAAGAGCCATTTTTTTTAACCCCTCGTCCAAATATAATTAATCTGGAGCCAAAAAACCTATTTGACCCATACAATGAAGATAACGTCATGTATTAAGTTAAAAGAACTATAGTTTGTTGCATTTATGAAACTTAAGAACTACAAAAATAGAAACTATTGACATGTTATAGTTGTTTTGACCTGTTAACAAAGGGAAACAGAAAATAAACACTGTTGGCACGAGTAGGCCTACTTTTAAATAAAACACAGACCTATTTGTGTCCTTCCATTATTTGTGGAAAAAAAGAAAAAAGTGACTAAAGTGATTAAAAACTGCTGGCATAAGTAGACTATGTCAATCCGAATGACTATTTCTTCAAACGCACGTGACTTAATTGCAGTGTTGCGAATGTCTCTCCATATTTCAAACCCACGTTTTATTCAATATCACATTTGACGTACAGCAGACATAAGATGTGACGCTTTTTTTTACTAGCCTATATAGCCTACAGTATAGAGATGTTAAAACACTTTCATTCCTCGGCTTCGTCTCTAAATAAGAGGTGTTTACTTTGAAAGACATTTTTTTTCTTTCGAAGCTACAGGGAGCCACTGCAGAGGAGCGGAAGAGTACGATATATCGATTATCGTCAACAGAGCAGATGTAAAAATGGCAGGTTGTCATGATCATTTGTGAAAGGTGTTGTAGTTGAGCCAAGTACGTCCGTATTAACGCCAACTCACGTAACCGTTCATCACCGAGAACACCACGTCTTTATCAGACAGTCAAACAACGGCACACGGGTTGTTAATATATGAAAAAACCAACATAAAATGTCTATAGAACTTACTCAACGTTAAGACTGACCGACACTGGCCTCCTCCCGGTTTAATCTGAGTTTAAAAACTCTTCTTCTTCTCTTCCGGCAGACTAACGGCAGACTCACCACGGTTTGGTGAACTGCTGCCACCCAGTGGTGCGTTTCTTTAGATCATTTCTCCATATCCTTCTTCTTTTTCGAAGTTTTCTGTACGTTGGCAAACAACGTTTTGGTGCATTACCGCCACCATCTGGTAAGGAGTGTAGATCAAATCACTACTGCTTAAAATACTACTACTAATAAAAAACAAACAAACGAACAAACAATAATAATAACCATATCTAATTATTGATATTACACATTCTTCTTTCCTGCTTCTTCCTGTGTACCTAACCTCTCCCACTTTCCTTTGGATTTTGAAAAAAACTTTTTTTTAATTTAATGATGCTATTCATTTCTGTTTTGCTTATTTTAACTGCCAAATCGATGTCTGAGCTGCAAGATTGTGAGTTTATGGAAGACCCAATGTCCCCCTTGCTTTGAACCCGCAACTAACAAACAAACAAGTATCAAGATTTCTTTATTGTCATTTCTTGTTCCCCTAGCCCGTACAGTAACACAGAAAGACACAAAAGAGAATAGGCTAAAAAGATGATAATATGATAAAACTGATAAGATTAAGTAGAATAATAATAATAATAATAATAATAATAACATTTGCACCACATAACATAAGAGTATTCATTCAGTACTCAACATTCAAATGGAACAGAACTAAACACATAACAGCAACTTTAGCTATTAGTAACGCAAAGGAGGTCTAACTTGGCTTTTCCAGTTATGGAGGTTAACTCTGAAATAAAGGCTGTAAGAGCCTGAGGAAACGCGACCTGTCCCCCAAGAGACAGAGTTGAACTGATTCACCTGTATGATGAGTCACTCCTGTATTGTTTTAATTATCTCTTGCCAGAAAGGCAGAACCAGGGGACAGGCCTATCAATAATAGCCTTTTGTAAATCACTCACACACACAGAGTGTCCAATTTGCCTAATACCCAACTCTGCATGTTTTTGGACTGTGGGAGGAAAACCCACACACACACACAGGAAGAACATGCAAACTCATGCATCTTGCATGCAAACATTCAGAAAGGCTGTTGTTCCGACCGGGTCTCGAGCCCGGGTCTTCTTGCAGACCAACCTTGTGCCCCAGCCCACTCTAAATATCTAATACAGTATATTTTTTTACCCATGAGTCCCGATTAAAGTTACTCATCAATTTTCCCATCATCAAAACAAAGGGACCGAAATGGCCAATTGCCTTTGAAATAAGTAAAAATTAGTTTTTCCTGGAAACTGACAAATTGTCCCACTGTCCTCCTTATTATATGCGGAACACAAATGAAATACATTAAATGTTCATTGTTGAGAGAAACAAAACCATCTGAACCAAATGTGTGGTCGTGTTTATTATAGTATTGTTTGTGAGCTACACACACCCGAATATTTTATTCCCCTATAAATATACAACTCCATTTACCGATGGCTATCAAGAAATGAAGATGATCTTTACAAACAAGATAAAGACTATTTTAGAAACAAATGACAGATTAGCACTTTATAAGCCCTTGAGCCTGTCTGTCTTCTAAATTGGACCACACACACATCATTTTATCTGATCCACTTGATCCGAGTCAAGAGATGATCCAGGGGTATTTACCCTCAGACTGAACTGCGTCAAAGGCTATTTCAAGCACTATCAATCATGTTCTGCTGGCAGGGGATGGTACAAATGAAAGATGGCAAGGAGAGTACTGGAATGTGATGAAAGCGGGAAAACTATAAATTATGTCTCGCTTTCTAAAGTTGTACTTTTTCTGCTAGCCTTTCGGATGAGTTGCACGTTTGTATGTGTCTCCTTCACATTTTGTGTTTTCATACATTCATTGGACTCTAAACTTCACTAAGCATCTGACTGGATTTAATGAAAGTAAATAGGTCACAACAACACTTAATAAATAAGTCAATGTCTGTAAGTGTCCTGATAGAACCTTGGGTGACCTTTTGTTCTTAAGCAGTGAAAAGCATTGTTGCTCAGCAACCAGGTTACATGAACTGAGTGACGGTAATTTAAGCTCTGAGAGCTTAAATTACCAGGGGCGTTGTAACAGAGTGGGCTAAGTGGGCAATTACCAGGGCCCAAGGCTGCGAGGGGCCCCAAGAACAGTTAAATATGCTTGTTCCCCTTTAATCTTTTGATCAATAGGATCGGAGAAGATGCAAAAAAATGCTCTGGACTTTTCAGTCACTACGTTTTCAATGGTTCTCAGACCAACAAAGGTATCAGCCTAGATTTTGCCATGTTATTGCCACAGTTGTCTTATTCCTCTGTGTACATAAACATGCAAGGTACATAAACATGCAATTACAGTTTGATGTTAAGAATATGGACCGCACGGGTGGTGTAGTGGTTAGCACCCTGGCCTTTGCAGCAAGAAAACCCAGTCGGAACAAGCGCCGTTCTCCCCATGTGTGCATGTGTTTTCTCCAGTTTCCTCCAACAGTCCAAAGAGATGCAGATTTGGGACTCGGCAAATTGGACACTCTAAATTGACTGTAGGTGTGAGAGTGGATGGTTGTTTGTCTCTACGTGTGGCCCTGTGACGGACTGGTGACTTTCGCCCTATGTCAGCTGAGATTGGCACCAGTGCCTCCCTCCCTCCCTCCCTCTGACTGGGTCTTGGCGTGGAAGTGAGCCTCCCACTGTGCTGACTATATATACATGAACTAATTATATATGGGGATTCCCTGTGTCATCTACCTTCACTCGTTTCCAACCCGGAATAGTCCTTTAACCCTACACATTTGTCATCTTTGGATTTATCTCTAGAAGAACCTACCATAAATCTCAATTTCACATTGAAATTTAAGACCCAATATTTTTCCTATTGAGTCTAATTGAGAGCTGAAGGCAACATGAGACAGAACCAGAGTGTGGTTCACATGCCAGGAGGATGCTTTCTTAAGCCTTGGAAATGACAAGTATGTCTCAGTGAGACTTCCTGTGATATCGCTGCAAAGAAGAAGAAGAAGAAGAAGAAAACAGTGATGAAGATGAATGGCCAACACCAAAGAAGAAGAAGACTGTACTTCTGAAGCTTGGACGACTAAAAACCCAAACAGCAGCAGTGATTCCAAAATGTTGCAAAGCTGAAAAATGTAAATAAACCAATGTTTTCTTTTCAACTCAGTTTTTAACATGATTTTCAGATGGTGGTATAAAAAAAGCAAAATAAATATACAAACACTCCAAAACTGCCTTTTCTGTAGTGCTCTTTTCATCTTTTTTTTAAAAAAAAAAACAAAAAACAAAAAAAACATTTATATACTGTGTATATATACGTATACTGTTTCATATATATTGTATATTGTTATTTTCTTTTGTTTTTTTTTAATTTTGTATGCTTGTTATGCACCAATGACACCAGAACAATTTCCTTGTATGTGCAAATCATACTTGGCAATAAAGCTCTTCTGATTCTGATTCTGATTCTGATTCAAAGACATAGGGCAACTTAAAACTTAAAACAATTCCAATCAAATACTTAATCTGCCAAGAAGGTTGAACATAAAACAATAAAAACAATCATTATAAACAGTGCCACGACACACAGTTTTTATGCGTTTGCTGCATTTCATATATTTATTAGATATAATTTGTTAAATCACTTTAAAATTTATTTAGCGGACAAAAGTAGGAGGAAATATTTGTTTTTTTTTGCAAATATACTGTATATTTTAATAACACACTGTATGCTCCCATCAAGATAATGTCTATTACTTTGTAGAAATACCGATGTGCTAGACGAGAGGCTCAAGTCTTGTATTCAGCAAGAACGGTCAATCACTCGACTCGCAAAGCTGCAACGTCAGGTCGTCTGTCCATCACAGGGCCACAAACAACCGTCCACTCTCACACTCACGGACAATTTAGAGTCTCCAATTAACCTAAACCCCCATATTCGGAGAAAACCCACGCGCACACGGGGAGAACATGCAAACTCCGTGCAGAAAGGCCCCTGTCGTGAACCCGGGTCTTCTTGCTGCAACGGCAGCTGAAGCTAACCACCACACCAACCGTGTGGCCCCGCAACCTAACATCAACCAGTAAATGTATCAGTGAGATTTATGTGTTTCCATTATCGTGTTTCTGAATCAGACTATTTATGTAACCAAGTGAGGAGGAGCAACACAAGACCCCTGGAAACCCCTTCAAAGACAAACGAATGCCACAACTGCACCACCCTCTCTCTCTCTCTCTCTCATACACACTTTAAGCCAATGAGCAGGCAAAAGGGCATTATTTTTAAATCTCAGCCAGGTGCTTATATGAAAGTGGTGCTTGTGCCTGCAGTAATATACACCAGGCGTGGGTTTTCCTCACACTTGCTCCTGTTAAAGAGGAGGACTGCAGTGGCGGATTCGGTTTATTCCTCAACTGTGTTAGAAACAGCCATAATGTTTGGTTATGGGCGCAATCATTTCACCTGGAGTGGAACTCTGAAGGAGCTGGGGGGAAGCTGTCCAACCCTCTGCACAGGTAGGTACAGCCAGAGAGTGTGTTGTATGTGTCCTTGTGCATAAGCCATATGTGTCATTTATACAGTATACAGTGATGAAAGAGTGAATGATGCAGGGTGGGTCTGACGTCTTAAGTGAGGTTGGTATTAGACACTGAGCACTTTCACACACTACAGTGCCAATGCAGAACCTTGACTTATAGGCAGTCACTTTATCCAGTGCATTTAGTTGCAGTCTAAGCATCACATTGTGGTCTATACTGTACTGCTGAGTAAAATGTCAGCCTTTCAAAGCATTTTAAAGGGACAGTTCAGTTTTTTCCCCACAGTGTGTAAACCCAGGTGCGCTCTCAGTTTTTCACTGGCTATGTTCTTCTTGTTTAACAGGGGAAGCTCATTTCAGGCTCGGTTATTTATACATATATTCTTACATAAGTCCTGCAAATGATCAACTACAACAAGGAAACGCCATTATTATGTAAAACTGAAATGGTATAATAGTATTTGTACAACAATGGGCTATATCGGCGAGCAAATAACACACAGCTATTATTCCACTGACTTCCTCAGCAAAATCCACTGGTTCTGCCTTTCAGACAGTTCCTCCAATCATCATTTGTCCAATCACTGTTGAGCTCACCGCTGTGGCATAAACCCTATTCTGTGCCATCCCATAGAGAACAGTTGGAGCTGAAATTGGAGTGGTTTTAATGTGGAGGCTGCTATGGGAATATGAAAATCACATAAGACGATCTGTCACCCGTGATAAACAGCTGATTCTGAACAAACGAGTGACACGTAATACAACACAATACATATCTGACGACATTTTAGAGGAAGCTGAGTTTCCCTTGCTGTCTTAGAGCAATCACCACTGGTGCAATCATTCGTTTTCACGGATGCAAAATTAAAAGATCTGATTGTGGTGTCGCGTCGTGTGTTTATTTTTACATAAATGCTGCACTTGTTTGCTCATTTTACTCCTCTTCCACGTCAGTAACTTTCGGATCTTTTTTAGAATCGAAACACACCGTCTTCTTCAATACGTCATTTTTATGTGGATCAGACACGTGACAGCACCAAACCAGGACGCCATGAGCGGATCGACCGTTCACGAGTTTTCAGATTAGCATGTTTACATCCAATCAGGCTTTTCTTCTGATCACTTGTGTTCATCTAAACATAGCTACCGAGAACGACCCTCCATATCTCAGGCTGGTTCCCACCGTGGTGCACCGAGGTTGCACATAGTAAAATCATGGCTAACGATGTGTCAAACCCGATACCTCCACACTCCAAAATTTCCTCATATAACAGAGGAATCTGATATTCTTCCTACAGTTTGGAAAGACACACATTATAAAATGATATAAAATGATACAGTGGTATCATTTCTGCCATCAACTTCTCTTAAGTAAGTAGCCAAAACTGGCAAATTGTTGGTGTCAGTCAAACTGCACCACTATCTGTACTATGTGACTGTAATGTCCTGAATGTGGGAGTGCATTCTGTGTCTTGGCTCTCTACAGTGCAGGGACGTCAGATCAGAGGCATAGCCGAGAGGAGCAAAGTAGTATCCAGTAGTCTAATGAGACACGAGACACTTGATCGTGCCAAAGGAAAACTGGAGCAACTGTTAATGAAACTCAGCGAGGGAACAAATTGATACTCTTAAAATGAGAGTGAGGACGGAGCAGGCAGACTTTCAATCATGAAGGTTTGGGCTGTCACAAAGAGACTGAAACTTTCCTTACTATGCAGTACATAACAAATACAGTCTTTTAAAAAAAATAAAAAATAGATGAAGTGTGAGACAGACAGACAGACAGACTGTGTACAGGTGTACTGTCGTAGTCCTCGCCAAAAGTCAAATCTAAAAAAAGACTCCAAAACATATATAGAATCCATATCTCTCCATAACCTGATCTCAGAACAGCAATTTTTCCCTGTGGGATATGATGTTTTAATTTACAACCCACTAGTGGCAGCAGTGTGCTATTGTCTCTGGAAATGAGTTTTCCTTCCTGCCGTTGCCTCTAAACACAACAGCAAATTAAATAAAACAGGAAATTCCACATGTTGTACTTTGACAGTTGTGTCGCTGATTTTTGCATTTGGGTTTTGATTTGTGAGACATCCTGGCCACCACAGTTAAGGCTGCAGTAGGAAGGGAAAACAAGTTATTAGTAGTTAATAATTAACAATAATACACATTTGTTTCATCCACAGGTGATTCAATTTATTGTTTGCTTTTTAAGGTTTCTTTGCAGCATAGGAGGTTTTGTCATTGGGAGGACCTGTATGCAACAAAAAGCTTTTGTGGAACAGCCAAAAGGTCTAACTACTCTCAAAAAGTCCACTCCATTTTATACCAAGCCCAGAAGAGGAACTTGATTTATTCTTCACTGAAAGCTTATAATGTTTTGTGTATGCCAAATTATGCCAACTGCACCTTGAAGAGGTTTCTGGGGTTTTGAAAAGGATTTTTTTTAAGGGAGGGCTCCCAGATTACCCCTTGTTTGTGTATTTTGTAAGTGTATATATCAAGACAATATAAACACTAGAGTTTTCTAGAATAAAGAAATTTTGTGGATTAAAACACTACTAGAATAAGCAGGAGTTAGCCGGTGAGTCGGCTGCAGAGTGTGTTGCACACTCAGTAATGTGAGCTGAGTTATAGATGGAAAGCCCAGAGATACATATCACATATGTGTAGTGTCTGTTGTCTGTCGCCACCAGTGAAAAAGATTAAGACGACAGCTGAGGCAACACACTGGGTCTTCCCTCATTATTGAGTACATGTACAGTATGTGTGTGTGCGTGTGTGTGTGTGTGTGTGTGTGTGTGCATGCCTGTCTTTGTGTGTGTGTGTATATATAAATGTGTCTCAAGCCAGGGGAAACCTGGGGACCGAAGTGTGTGCATGACTTGAGACATGTGGATTAGCATTCTGTCTCTGATGGGAATAACAAGGCCCCTTTGAGTGTTGCCATGTGTCTCAAAGTGTGCGTCTGAAGCCAGGTTCGGATTGCTCAACATTGACCTCATGGAGAGAGTCTGTACAGTTTGTCTCATGTCTCTGGTCAGTGAATATCTTTGTATTACCCCTTTGGTGGTTTAAATCAGTGGACAGTACTGTCAGTGTCCGTCAGTGAGTTTACATGCATGTTAAAAGCACAATTTTAGTTGGACTAAATTTAATGTCATGTAAACACGTAAGTCCGACTTAAATCGAACTAGTCTTAGTCGAACTGACAGACCGGGATAATGCGATTCATAGTCCGATTACTTCTGCATGTCTACGCTTAGTCGGACTGGAGTCGGAATTGGTGTTCTTGGTGTTCTGTGTACGCACCAGTCTTTGACCTGGATGTAGAAGGAGACGACATATAAACTGCAGTACTGTTGCCGGCAAAGATTAAACGACACGGTGGCGTCGACCAACTTGTGGACTGATGAGGAGACATGTACAGCAGGTACGAAACACACAGAACCACAGCACAAGCCATCTTACCGCCCATCTTGTCGTTGCTGTGACGTAAAGGTCAACAGGAAGCAATTGATTCAATACGCACTAGCTTATAGAGCGATACAGCGCCACCTACAGAAGCGGAGTCAGACGTACACGGCCAAGAAATTGATTTTCTCCTCCACATGTAAACTCCTGCCTTGTGTTCTGTCGATGTTTCAAAGTAAAAGCATTATTGTTTCTGTTATCTGTTTCCATTCATTTCTTTCAACAAGGCTTTTGTTATGAAATATTTGCAGGACCAAAGCTGGTAACTTATTAAATATTTGACGACAGGTGTAAATGGTGGCTGATGGACATGACAAAGGCTCACCTTTTTGGCAAACTCACTATTGCCCTTTTAATGTAAGGTGTTAAGGAGTATTTTATAATTGATTGAATATTAAAGTGTTAATTACCAAATGAATAACTTAATTATAAACCACTTATATAAATCCTTTATAATGGTTGTCTTTTTCGTAGAAAGTGATACTTTCTTTTATTATTATTATCTTTTTAAATCCTTTTTAAAGTGGGTACTGTTAAGTGGGTGTTTAAACATTCACTGGTTGCATTTTGTCCCTGTATTTGTTGTGACATATATGAAGGCCATTTTTTTCTGATAGAGTTTGGTGAGTATCATAAAAAAAAAAAGGAAAAATCTGAGGTCGGACACCAACCCTTAGCCCCTGAGGTCTGCCTCTGATTATAGTTTGTGTCCTGTAGCTGCCTGGCTGGGCTTGTCGAGGCCTTTTTATAGTGGTAGCCTTCTCAACACCACAGCACAAATGTTTTCTGGAGCACTTTATCCTGCAGGGATAGGGTTACACATGCGCAGGCATGTGTGCATGCCCTTAGACACAACAAGATACACGTTTAACCACTTTTATTTATGTCTCCATGTGTCGAACAACGTTTTACTGCAGCATGTAAGACGATGATGCTGTCGGAATGAGAGGACACCTGCAAACACATAACTGCACACCCAGACACACACATACACACACACACTGCTAGAAGTCATTGTATGACTTCTCTCACTTGTTAGACACAGCAGCAGTGTTGCATGTGGACGTCTGTGTTGGTGTTAGAGAGAAAATGAGACAGACTGATGCTTCAAGTTTCACTTGTGTGTGTGTGTGTGTTTGGGGGTGGGGGGTTGGTGTATGCATGCACAGGACGCTCTTTGGATATCCACTGTCTACCTCCCCCTGACTGACGATCTCCATCAGCCAGAGTGACCCTATCCTTACTTCTGTTCGTCTGTCTGTTTGTCTCCTCTCTGTTTGTTTTATTGTCCATTTATTTGTCTGTGTTTCTGATCAACTGAACAATCTGACTGGCACAGAGCAAGGACGAGTAAGAATGTCAGCCTCCCCAAGCACCTCGAGCGGCTTAGAGGTCCTGCTTTCTGCCCTGCAGGTAGGATCTACTTTATATTTTAATTGTGTTCACTCTATGTATTGAAACTGACCACATGCGTAGATTCTACAGTTTTTACCTGTTTAGTTGTTAGATTTTTACATTGATTACATACATTGTGACTGTTGCAGGTTTTGATATTTATATATTTATATTAATATACTTTTTTATCAAGAAATTATCAGAATCTGTTGATCCATGCTGGTATTTTGGATTATAGTATGCTCACAAATAGTTGACCTCTGAAACATCGCTCTCAGGCAGAGTTTAAAGTACTATCGTATTGAAAAGCAATTGTTTTTCAGCCGCCATGGAAGCAATAGCGCAGATGTAGGCACAGAAATCATAGTGAGACAAACGTCATATGTAATTCGTGAAATATGCGTATGCCATTAATGCCAGTGTAAAAACGATCGCATGTTGACAAAATGTTCTTGCTGTAAAAAAACTGTCATTTAAATGTCACACACCTAGGACATATATTTTAATCTTTATTTTTGATTTATGAAATCTACTTTTCATTGTTTCACCGCTGCTGGTAGCCACGTTGACAATGGGAACTAAAACTTGACTAAAACTTTTCCCCCCCAAAACAATAACTAATTGCACTGATACCTAATGTGCAGCACAACAAAATTAATGAAAATGTTAGTTAGTTAGTATTTATCAATTAGATTTGGAATTTAAAGAACAAATCGGAAAACAATATTATTATAGTCCTAATATTATTAACTTTTCCTTCATGTCAAGATAGAAGCTGCTCTATTTAACAAGAGTACTTGTTGAGTTGCTGGCTTATAACAACCCTTAGCTACTGTTATAGTATTTCCATGTATCAACAAAAAGTGGCTGACCACAATCTGACATTAATCCCCTTTTCTCTGCATGAGGTGTAACTCAGCACTGATCCTAGCCAAGGTCATGACAGATGACATTAACACCAGATTCTAGATTGTCTTATATATGGGCCATGACTGGTACAGTGTTGCAATAAATACACATGTATTCATCACAGACAAAAAAAAATAAGTCAAATGAGAATGAGATAAGGTGAAGGAATAACATAAATAATATTATGTACACTCACAGAAAACACACTGTTGACGTGAAATTAATTAATGGCATAATTTATAAGGGCATGTTTTTTTTAGATTACATTCCTGCTTTGGGTTATTGCTGTATCAAAGGTATCAAATGTGCATCAAACCTGATCCAAATTGCGCACGCTGTATATCAGGTTCTCATAATTTGGTTTGTGGTAGACACTTGAGCCTTAGGAAGTGAGCTGACATAAAAATAATAATAACACTACACATCCTCTGGTCTCTCATCAACAGTCCAGGAGGAAACGTGACTGCAATGTATGGATCTGGTCACACCACAATTTTATCTGTTGTGTTTTCCAATTCCGAACTACATTTTAAAAACATGTTTACAGAAATGTTTACTCTAAATTTGGTGCTTAACATTTTACATCTCATTGTGTGTATTGTAGGTTTACATATAGTCCATTTAGACGGATAAGAATCAGAATTTGTTAGACTGTGAAATAGAAAGGTAAGGCTGCAAATTAGCCTGCTTGATGATAAAACTGTCAACCCTCATCCAGCAGACAGACTGACAGACGTAGAAAGATGGCTCACTTGCAGTCGTTTGCACTGTCAGCCATTTTGATAAGTCTTTCCTTGCTTCATACATCCAGCTATTTGCCCTCTATCTAATGCTCTGTTCCTTTTTGCTTAAAGCATGTGTTGGTTCATCCTGTCATGAGTACACGTAATCTTGAAAAAAAATGCAATGGTTGCTCAGCACTTTTCGTATATTCAGAAGTTGCCTTACTTAACGAGACATCTGCTCTCAGTTCTTGCCCGTCATTTTAAATATTGCGGAAATTCAAACATGGTTTTAGGCAACATCTCAATTAGTAGTCAGCTATACTTAGTTGACATCAGAGCTAATGCAACCTTTGATACAGTTGACCGTACTATCACTCCCCAAGCTCCAGATCAGCTGTTTTCACACATGCACTGAAGTCTGGACATTCTATTTTAAACATAATTCTTTCCAGTACTTATCTGCTGTAAAGTGTCAATCAAAAAAAAAATCAATTTAAATATATAGTTGCTTGAATTTGCCCAATCCTCACAAATCAGTGCCTGCTCTTGACCTGTCAAGACTATAAGATAAGACAAAAAAAATGTGTTTGTTGTTCACCTGGATGACCAGTAGCTATGTCACACACAAGTGTGTCGAAAACATGTCTCTCTTGGGGCCAGCAAAAGTATGGTACCACAGTGATGGGTCATTTCTATGAACAAATGCCATTTAGATACCACTACTACTCCGAGGGCCTGGCCAGTCATAAAGTGGAAACAAGAGGAAACTACATGAGCCACAACCTCAAAAGAGGAATGTGCCACTTCTCTAACTCAGACAGCAAACACATTCACACATGGTCTCCAGGAGAGGCATAGATCCTGGACCTCTACAAAGACAGAGGCATGACAGAGAAAACATTAAATTGGATGAAATTTTTTCACCTTTTGCTTTGATGGCAGCAGTGCAAACTCTTGACTTCTGTCAATCAGCTTCATGAGACCTGGAATCATTTAGCAACCGCCTTGAAGGAGTTCTCAGAGATGCTGAGAACATGTTGGTTGCCTTCTCTCTGCGGTCCAACTCATCCCAAACCATCTCAACCGGGTTTAGGTCAAGTGATTGTGGAGAACAGGTCGTCTGACGCAGAACTCCATCACTCTCCTCCTTGGTCATATATAGCCTCGAATGGTGGTCCCACTGAGCACAGACCAGATAAGATGTCATGTCACTACAGAATGCCGTGGTAGTCATGCTGGTTTGAATAAATCACCAACAGAGTCAACAGCAGAGCACCCACACATACATATCACACCTCCTCCTCTCATGGAGAAACAATCCAAGGGTTATTTCGTGGCCCAGGCAATTCTGTTTTTGTTGTTCTTCCTTCTCTGCAGCAGTTTGACAATACTCTGTGAAGCACTGATGTGGGCTGTGTGGATGGATGGATGGATGGATGGTGTGCACATGAGGATTTGTTCAAAGTTCTTTACATATTCCAGACTGACTGACCTCCATGTCTTAAAACAACGATGTACTAGTGTTTCTCTTTATTTAGTTGAGTGGTGCTTGCCATATAGAAGCAACTAGCCACTGTATAGAACTACCAACCCTACCGCTGTATAACAAAACCAATAGTCTCAAACGCGTTAAAAAACCTGACTGAGAGAATGACAGAAGTGTGTGAAGCTGTCGTCTAGGCAAAACATATTTTATTGTTATGATTGATTAATTATTAATCTACAAACGTCAGTCCAATAACCTTGCAGTCTTGCTTTGACACGCTTGAATTTTCCCTCGGGATAGTCATGTCTCTTGGCCCTATCAGAAATCTGCTGACCTAAACCAACAGAATTTTATTTGGCTGCAATTGTAAGTGTAGTGTTGTCTCTATTTAAACAGGCAGATTGTTGGCCACCCATACAAGCTGCCCCACATGCAAATATGGTATGCTCTCTGTGCCAGGCAGATAGTTGGGCACTGTCCGATGTCTTTTCATACAACACACACGCACACACACACACACACGGGTAGATGTTTGGCTGGACCCAAAAAAATTGTGTTTAAACTGCAGAATTTAATCAGCTTACACACTGTCATCAGCTGTATCAACAGACCTTCGACCATGCAGAGACTATTTTAACCATTCTGGATGAGGAAATCCTGTGGGAACGTTAGCATTTCATCAGCATAACAACAAAATAATATATCAGATAAGTCAGTGTAAACCTAAATGTACATTTTCTGTGGAAAACACAGGACCTTTTTCTCAGTCTCTCACACAGTGGTCCCCATTGTGATGGTTATTTGCCACATTAAAAAAAAGAAAGGAAGAAGAAAAAACAACAACTTTGATACAATGTGGGAGGTTGGTTTATGCTCAACATGATAAATGGTAGAAAATGAATGCATATTTCTTTGTGTTTTTGTTTCTGCAGAATGAAGGAGATGTGGAGAGCACCTTGAATATCCTCAATGTCCTGGATGAACTTCTGTCAGCCGGTGTGCTACGATCAGCTCTTGAGCACTTAACTGTATTTGATATGAGGAAAGAGCTTAAAGCTTGAGTTGCAAACACATTTTTATCTTAGTTGTTGAAATCCTCTTCCAGCCTTCAACAAATAAAGTTGGCTATTTGTGCAGTTCAAAATGTTAAGGGTCTAGGGTGTGAGAATTAGCGAAATCTGTTGGTGAAACTGCAAAACTGTAAAAAACAAAAAAACTCCTTGCTCACATGTGTCAAGAAAACCATGGTGGTACAAAGTACAAGGCCATGAAAATCAAACATTTTATTTTACTTGAAGGTGAATATACACTAAACAGACTTCAATCATCATCAATCATCTGCGTGATAGTCGTCGTCAGGAGTAAGCTGCAGACAACTGGACATGCTTGAGGTGGAATGTCTTCAGCTCTACTCAAGCAATACCAGCTGCCTACAGCTAACTCCTGAAGATATTTAGGGCTAATCCTATTTCTGCCATTGTGTCTGTGAAGGTCCTCAGTCATCCAGGTCAAAGTCTTCTTCTGTAGTTAGCTGTAGGCAATTGGACTTGCTGGAGCTTTTCTGCCAATATACACTCCTATAGGTTACACCCTGGATCTGGACCACTAGACCTTTAAGTGCTTTCTTGTAGCTTATCTCAGTATTCTTCCAGCTTTGACACGACGGCAGATGACATATATCCGTCAGAATTGTGTGTGAATTCTTTTCCAGACTTGTAGACCTCATTATTTATCATTATTTTACTGAAATGGTCAATTTAGTATCTCTGGAACCATTCGGTTGTGATGTTCTAGTGTAACCTCTAATTGTGTCTCATCAGGTACTGATCGACGTATCACGTATTTGATCAGTAAAGGTGGCAGTGAGGCCTTGCTAACCTTGCTGGTCAAAACTGGCCGCAGTTTCTGTCCCAACTACACGATTCTGCTGCCACTGCTGCACCTGCTGGCGAAAGTTGGACACAGAGGTGAGGATTCATGAAACGTTAGGTTTAGTGTTATTTATTACGAGGCTTTTGTAAAGTCAAAGGCCAAGTTTAGACACTCAGCTGCTAACTTTACCGTGTTCATATGCATGCACGTCTACAGGCATGGAAATAAGAAACACGAGCTCACGATGTGGCATCATGTGATCCTGGATACTGGTCTGTGTCTTCACACTTGTGGAAATGTGCTCCTCTGTGTTTGTGCAGACAAGCGTATTGGTATAAAAGCAGAGGAGGCTGACGCTGTTCTGCTGACCCTCAATCTCCTTAAACACAACACCAAACATGCCAGAAGGGCTGCAGCCTGTCTCTGGGTCATTCAAGTGTTTTCCTCATCAGGTATCAACACTCAGTTACGCAGTTGCATGGACACTTTTGTTTCAACTTAAGAATTCATTTAAAATTTGGTGCAGATCTGGGTTTGTGTACTATATTTTTGCCACATTTTTTCTGTCAGGATATTTATCAATTTTCTATGAGTGTCAGCAATTTGATTTAATTTATTAGCTTGGTGTGTACCGACCTTTATAATAAAACAAGTGTGATTTGAACCTCACATACAGTATGAGGCAAACAAGGTACTTATTTCCACTAACAGTGTGTAAAGATTAAGCAGCAATAAAGGGGCTGTGAGTGTGTCTGCATGTTAATTATACATTTTTCAGGAGTCTGTGAAAGGCAGAGGAGAGCTCTCTCTCACACACATGCCTGCTTCATGCGGCAGAATGAACATTTTATTTATTCAAAAGGTTCATCAAATTGAATTTTTTATGAATAATACAACTTTTTGTTGCACTTTTGACTTTTTAAATCAAAGGAGTGGGACAGAATTACAATCATTATTAAAAAACAACAACTAATAAACTGGAAACTGTGGTAAGAGGCAAGTATGAAGAAGCCACCGAAACAGGCTTTGCTTCTTCTTTTTTTATTTATTTATTTTAATCTTCATGTGTAAATCAACTCAAGGCGGAGAACAGTTATAGCTTTGTATTCAAACTCATTTGTTGATTAATCCCTGTCATTTCCAACATTTTCATGTGTTAGAATTCAGGGTGACAGCTTGTTTTGTGTTTTCGTTTAGTTTCTACAGCAAACCTCATCGGAGAAAACCACGGACTGGATGTAATCTTTCACTTCATCCCTCAGTATTCTACCAAACATCTGCACACCATCAAGTATGTATACCTAGGTTTTTACTGCTAATGCCAACATTTCCTCTGTGATCCTGCGCTTGAAATCCATTAAATTTGATACTTTATTTGTTAAACACTCTTGGATGACAATCTTGGATGGTTTACTGCTTGGTGAATGCTTCACTCTCATTTACTTTTACGTCACTGCTAACCTTCTTTTTTAACTCAGAACATTTTGCCTCAAATATTTGAGAAATACTACAATTTTACAAAATTCAGTGTCCATCACCTCCAGGTTGTCAGGTAAATGATAAATAAAACTGATGGAGGCAATGGACCATGGCTGACCCATACCATTAAATGTAATCCATTTCTAAGAACCCAGAAGTTGACCCCAGTGACTTGTTTATTTATATTTTGGCAGGTTGTGGATCTAAAATTAGAATCAAGTTAGCTAGGCTTGTTCCTATGCTGTATCACAAAGTGGCTGTGCTAACCTCATCCACGCACAAACTTGCAGCACAGCAGTGTTAAAATCATAGATCAATATAAACACATTCTTGTTGTCATACATGCTGAAACCATACACAGAATCTTTAGATTTTATGAAAACCATATTCCATCTTTTCTTGGAGCATGATGAGCTCAAAAATAATGGTATTTGGCTCCATTAGCAGAATCGTCCAGTAGCACCACGAGCACTGGACTGTCTGTCGAGCCCCATGCCAGGCATACCAACCCTGGAACAGCTACTAGTGAACATGATTCCCTCCCCAGGGGCGTGAGGGAATCAGATGATCTGACACTGCAAAATTCTGTCCTTCAACATGAGTTTGCTGTATCCATTCCATGTATAATCCAGTTTTCAATGACTAGAATCATAGAATTGCTACTTTAGAGATTTATTTTATTTTTTTTTTAATTGTGAGCTGTGAATTCCTGGGTCTTCATGAGAGCATTGAGGAAAGATAAATGCTATTTTCTCCTTGAGTGGCAGTAAGGCGACCGTTAGACATGCTGGTTGGCTACTGTCCACACAGTTATAGCAGTGAAGTCAATTAAAAGCAGGACTACTAAATCCATCATCTACTCTCAACTGTCAACAGCAGTTAATCTTTCAGTCTCATCTGTTTGAAAGCAAGGCACTACATTATTTTTTTATTATCCTCCTAATATCGCTGCTGGTGTGAGCTACTGTAGAATGCAAAGAGGATGTTTTACTATAAATGCAATTCCAGAAAGCAGAGTTTTGCAAATGAAAGGATGCTTGAACTCCACTTCACCTCATGGCTCTGTAGGTGTGATATTGTTTACAACATAAAGCTGCATTAAGCAGGATCACTGGAAACGTAGCTGATTATTGTGGGATCGCTGCTCCCTGTCGAACATGGACAGATGGCCTTTTTTTTTATTGTGGTCAGATGACTTTAGTTTTTGTACTGTAGGACGTTATTTGTTGGTGCTATAGTAATAATCCAGCACCCAAAGAGACCTGTATGCAGAGTGGCTGTGGTGGAACAGCCAACACTAGCACCCAATTTCTTTTTGAACTGCCCGGTGATCCTCCTGTGGTGGTGCAGAATTGGATGTGAGGCTGTAAACATCACTGTTATCACTGATAAATAATGCCACAAAATCCATCCTCCTTAAACACCCTTGAAAACT
This sequence comes from Solea senegalensis, assembly GCF_019176455.1. Classification (NCBI taxonomy): domain Eukaryota; kingdom Metazoa; phylum Chordata; class Actinopteri; order Pleuronectiformes; family Soleidae; genus Solea; species Solea senegalensis. The sequence continues at coordinate 7,439,305 of NC_058030.1, read as the reverse complement.
TTAACTGAGGCAAAAAAAAATGAAAGAAATCAGCTGTAGTTTTGTTATCTGTAATAAATTATGGTCTCTTGTTGGGTAAAGGCCAGTTGGCCTGACCCGGCAGTGACAATGACCTCCATCTGAGGAAATGGGCAGTGAAAAATTGTCTGTCAGCCACATGGCTGCATGCCACCCAAAATCTAACACCATGTTCAAACACCACTGGATCCAGCCATAAATAGTTTCTTTTATGGCATGTCTCTTCATGTACTATACCTCACATCTGATAAATACCTCTCCTGTTATTTTTTTTTTGTGGCATCCTGAAATGTTGGTCTATTTATCTTAAAATCAGCACCGGGAACATCTCTGTAAAATCCATGTGTTTTCAATGTGGTACCACAGGGCGGCACTCAAGATGTCTGAGCTTCTAATTTAGTGAACAAGCTGGCCAATATAGTCATTACTAGTGTGGAGATGATTTCTGCTGTCTTGCTTTACTTTGCTGGTTAGTTTTTACCTTTGTCTTGTTATTGTCCAACCCATTGTATGTTAATTCTTCCCACTCATAGTCTTCTGAGCCAGTTTGTTTGTTCATTATTTCCTTGTTTTCACTGTTGCCTTTTAAAGTTTAGATTGTTTTGCAAATGTTTTGGAGAAATTTGCCTTTCAAATGTGCGGTTAATAAAAACCCCTTCTTTGTTCACATAATTGCTGCATTTGAATCCTTTCTTTGCTGAAAACACAACATCCAGGAGCTTGATAGTGAACACCAATGGTGACAGGACTGATTCAATGGCTTTAAAGTCATTGTTTTTAGCTATAGGTAAATGTTAGTCATAGCCTGACAAGCTCATAATACTTTTGACAATATCAGGCATTTGGATTGTTTGATAAAAGGATGAAATGATTAAGAACACAATGCAACAAAAATAACTCATTCATAATGCTGCTATAAATCCAGCCCGTGAGACCTGTTACTTCAACTAAACATTAAACAACTATTTATCTGCAGCCAAATAAATGTCTGTATCAGTTGTAGTGTAAATGTGATCCCCTAGTGCAGTACAGCTACCTAAAAGTGCACATATCGGATTAACTTATTTGATTTATGTCATCATGTCTCTTACTTTTTGTGCTTGTGGCTTGCTGTTTATTGTGTGTTTATTAAAATATCCATATTAACTGCTCTGTCTGCTTTGTTGTTGTTTTGTTTTTTTTTTACAGGGCAGCAATCAATGCCTTCGCAGCTCTGCTGTGCACAAGTACGTTTTCATGACTTCCTTCATTTATCAGCAGACCATAATGTACGCATTATCCTCAAAACCATCATTGTCTCTGTGCAACTCATAAGTACTTCTCTCCTCTGGCAGTATTTCCAACTCTGAAACCATATATTTATTTGATCATTCAGTCAGTTTTATTGCATTTAATGAATAACTACTGTGATATGCTGTAATAATGCATCACCTTACAGGTAGTAATGAGGTATGAAGAGGCCAAACCTTTATATGCAGGTGTTTGGCATAACAAATAAGTGTTCCGGTGTTTCGTTTGTTCCTGTGTTAGTTCCTGAAGGGGTCACTGTTGCACTATTGTTTCTAGTCTTGTGGTATTTGAGCTAAGCAAGTGATGAATCCAATGTGCACAGTACATCAAGGGGAATATGTTCACTCATAAAGTAGAACATTCAGATGAGCTTGTGTTTCACTTTGATGTATCGTGCAAGTTTTGAGGTGAACATAAAAGCTGTAATTAGACCAGTATGAAGTCCTGTTGATAGATTTATACATTTCTCTTTTTACTCCCCCTCCTTCAAACCATTTTATCCCACGTTTGACATCTCACCCACTGTAGCGTTTGTCTCAAATGAAGGTCATAGTACTGCTTTTTTATATAGATAGACTAGACCAAAATGTAACTGTCACGACTCAATGGAGGGGTACACAGCTTTGGTTCAAATAGAAAATCAATTATTTCATGCTCACTGTTCTGAACCAGTCTGTTGGCAACTAACTTGAATTACAGAGCATGTTCCCCTGCCATCCAGGGGAAAATGGGGCACTAACACAGCTGCACACGTGTTGCATCTCCAGGCCCACCATGCTCTCTCACAAGTTTGAGATCGGCTCCCACGAGTGCGACCCTCTATGTAAGACATGGAGAACATCTGACTATGAAATGGCTAGACATAATTTGATAGATGTTTCAGATGTTTTTTTTGGGTACACTTCTTCTGCTTGTAAACCAGCCGCAATGACTCCAGCAATTTTATCCCAAAAGTAAATGTACTGATGTTTTCTCTGTTTGTCTCTGTCTTCCCCCACAGAGGCGAATGTTTCTTCAGTGGTGTCTAAGGGTTACGTCTCTGGCTTGTTAAGGCTGTACGAGGACTGGCACAGTAAAGATACTCAACATGCTGCCATAGAAATTCGCCACGCGCTGCTGCGCTGCCTCCATAAAGCCACCCGCATTGCTGGAGGTAGACAGGCCTTTGTTTCCCATGGAGGCCTCAGACTGTTATATCAGACCACACAGGTAAAACCCAAATCATGCATTTCATGCTTTTCTGAGTTATCTTTAGTTTTGTTGTGACAGACTGAACAGCTTACAACAAGAACTAATGGCAGGTGTGCATGTCTATGGCGATTGAATTGGCCATACTGGCAAAACACAGAACAAGAACTTATTAAGCTCTATGACAGAAAAAACATTATAATATTAGAGTCCTCAGTGAAAAGGCAGACAGTGTTGCTGTATTGTTATCCACGGGTCTGTTTACCACCGGTCCTGAGGTCTTCATGGTCTACGTTTTTGTTCCTTTAAGAAAATGCTTTATAGGCACAACACTTCAAAGACTGCATTTCCACGGACATTTACTACATTGTTGGATAATATTTTCATAAAAAATGTACTAAAACTGCCAAACCGCAGTTTGTAATATGGTAGTTTTAATTAGGCTAAAACAAGTTCCTTACAAAATGTAACGGAGAATCCAGTTTTGGGAACATAACTTTTAATTCACACTCACTTACAAAATGCAGTTAGATAAGCATATCTTTCTGTTTGTACAACATAGTCCAACTCAAACTAGAGGTGAATCTCTTAACATGTCACCTCTATATGTTCTTATGTGTGTTCCTTTGACAGACAGGTTTGTTGTGTAAAGGCATGGAGTGTCTGACAGAGCCCTCCGTACAGCTGTTGAGAAAGTGTCTTCCCAAAACGCCTCTACCACTGAAATCAGATCAGTCTGCATACACCTTCCCTCTTCCCGGAAGACCTGCCCTTGATGTGGATGTGGCACCAGGTAAAGTCTTCAAAACTCATCAGAAGAATTCATTAACGTGTCCAAGTCGAGACAGCTCTAGTCTCCTGGCACCAGCACTAAAAGATATGCATAGTGAGGCGTGTCTACTTTGTCTGCTAGACACTCTATCTATCTCTTGTAGTAGCTATTGATTGATTTCTCTCCTAAATGTGGACCTCGAGATTCTTTCCAAAGTTCTGGGTCTCTGTCTCCAGTGACTAATGCCCTCTATCATCCTGTTAGATCAAAGAGGATTTATGTCAGACAGGCAGTCCCCTCACAACAGCAGGTGTCTTTGTAACATTACCCACTTGTTAAGCACTGAATCCCCGGCAGTAGTGGAATCCTTGACACCAAAAAAGCTTTTGCCAGTGTTGAAAGGACGGTACCTTTATGAGGTAACAGTTACAGCGACTGTCTGTTCCCCTTCGTTCTTCAGGAACAATTATTACCACTTTTGTTTGCCATTGCGATAGAACCCATGGCTTTCTGGCTGCTCTCCGAGGAATGTTTCTATATTTCACTGTATGCAGATGACCTACTCTTGTACATTTAAAATCCTGGTAGCTCTCTCCATGTGATTTTTAACGTATTGTACTTTAGTACTTCCCTGTACTTAAGTACAACATTCACATGTCTGTACTTTACTTTGTTATTTATATTTCTAGCAACTTCTACTCCACTACATTTCACCTGTCTATCTTTGTCACTACCAAATAGATTTCTAGTCTTGATGACAGTACAGTTTTGTAATTCAACCATTCACATGCTTCAACACTGGGTTTAGTGTCTTGCTCAAGGACACATATAGACTAGCAAAGCCAGGATTTGAACTCACAACCTTATAGATGGAAGACAACTCGCCCTACCACTGAGCTACAATGGCTCAATCCTAACTCCTAACTTTTTTAATACTTTTACTCCTACTTCCCACTTCAGTACATTTTATATCAGAAAACTATTTTGATACTTAAGTACAGTAAATGTCATACACTTTAAGACGTTTACTTAAGTAATATTATAAAAAGTGACTTCAGCTTCTACCATAGTAATATTCTGGTAAGATATGCCTTTATGGTACTTCATACAAGACTGCTCACTACAAGCACTTTTGATTAGGATGGATGTAAAATGAATGAAGTGATTGCTCACATATTACAAGGGCTACAAATGCCATCCTTTCCCCTCCATAGACTGACTTTATTGTCAATGGATTTTGATGCGACAATGCAACAAGATAAATCATACTAAATAAAAGAGAGTTTGTTGATCCAGGTTAGTTATTTCTTCTGTTCATCTGAAACCACCTTCTATTAAATGATTGTTCTCTAGTTAACACATTTATAAACGTTTGAATGTTGCTCATTTAGAGACAAAGTCCCCCTCACACACACACACACACACTGTTCCGTGACATTTTCAATTGTGCTTCTCTCTGCTGTGTCCAGATAAGAGCAGTGAGGAGAGTGATGATGAATATGCTGATAACCAAGAGGCAGAGAACAGAGATTATGTGAGTCTCTGTGTGTGTGTGTGTTGTGTACAATGTTTTTGAATCTGTGTGTAATTCCAGTGTTGTCAGTCATCAGGTCCAGTGTTGATCTAGTGAGCAGATGTTTTTATGTTTTATTTTTAGAACTCATTCCTGGTTTCATTCTATGTGATCACGCTGTTTACATTTCACTCCTTTTAATTCATATACAGTAACCTTCACCATAATCACACTCAACATACTTTATCCTCACAGTCCGCATTATTAACGTGCTTCTCAGCTACACAGTTCATCTCACCTCCAAAACTCTTTCTCACCGACATCATCATCATCATCATCATCGTCATCATATGTCTCAAAATGAGCTCATTCATCCACAACACTGCCAACAAATACTTTCACGGTGAGGACACTAAACTACAACATACAAACAACAGAGACATTACATAAAAGACAGTTTATCTTTTAAGTTTTCCAGATAATTCTAGAATAGAATAAGATCTTTGCACTTAATTATTACTGTATGTTGTATTTCGTAACAACAATAAATCAGAAAAGCAACAATTCAATTACATTTATGTTTTTTATGTCTTTTCACAGTGATTTACACTATTTAAAATGTTTGAATAAAAAAAAGAAGTAAAATCACTAAATTCCAGGAGTAGAATAGGAATGAACATGTATAATTCATATTTTCTATAGATTTCAGTGTGGCTGCAGCAGAAATGCACAGTCCCCCCCACCCATCATTCTGTTTCACTTGTGTTTTTAACAGTTTGAAAAAACAAGAAAAAAAACAGCAGAATTATAGTGTTTTACAGGTGGTGGACTCTGACTGAGAAAAGTTCATGAATTGTGGTAACCGTGGTCACTGAATGCATTTTTTGGTTGACACAGTGAAAAGTGATTCACAATTTACTCCACATAGACACATTTGGGTTTTACTGACAATGTGAAGCGTTTTCAGAATGTCTCTTCATTACATTACATTACATGTCATTTAGCAGACACTTTTATCCAAAGCGACTTACAAAAGTAAATCTTCAGTACTTCAATGCTTGTTTGCAATTGACAAAACAAAACAAAACTGTATATGCGTGTGTCTGTCTGTTCTTTTACGCAGGATGAAGACTTGGAGACTGACCTGAACATACTTTGTCATCGTCCAGACCCAGATAGACCTAAAGGGCTGCTGCAACAGTATGGACGCCTCTGTCCTGAACTCTCACACGACTTTGAGGTCTGAATAATCATCTTCTGCATTATAAATGTTGAAAAGTTGGTTTAGCCAAAAAATATAGCTTTAAGGTCTGGGCCGCACTGGATATCGGAGCTGCTTGTTTGTGTCACAGTATGTATTGCATTACATTTCGGTACCCATGGTTGGCTGTTTAGATTAGAACAGCCACACTGACCACTGGTCAGGTTCATCATTGCTTTCTCATTTCTAGTGTGTATTTTAAGAGGTAGTAACTAATTCATTAATTAATGGCAGACACTGGAGCAAAAGAGGATGATGGGGTGAATGATGGGAATTCAAGTTCGACATGAACACTATTTTTTTATGAAGTTATGAGGAGTTCCTGGTAGATCAATTAAACATGTAGTAGCAACATGTGGAGAGAATCTTGGGGTGCATCAGTTTATTTTTTCTTGATTGTGAGAACCTGAGGGACACCACAAATTACTGTACTTATGTTTTCTCTTCTTTGCCTGGGGGTAATAACGGTGAGACTTGAAGCCTCGCAATGGACCCACCCCTTCCCTTTATTACACTTGCTAATTCCCACTCCCTGCACAATAATTTGGATGAATTACATACAAATTGCAAGCACATCACACCAGTGATCTGCCTCACAGAATCCTGGCTAAAGAACATGATCATGAAGCTCTCTCTGGATGGATGTGAAACAGACTGGACCAAGACAACTGATCCGTCAGAAAACACATGGGATGGGTGTATGGAGCAGGATCTGATTGGCTGGCTCAAGTCTTTGTTTATGTTTCAATATTGTGTGTCAGAGACCATAGTGTACGCTCACTGGATTGAGTGTGCACCTGTTCTTATCCTAGGGGATTTTATTGGCCGTGAGCTAAATAAAACACTCCCAGTTTATCAGCAACATGTCACATGCACCACCAAGGGACACAAAACAGTCGACCTTTGCTAAGGCTATTTAAAGAGCGCATGTAAAAACACCACCTCTTAGCCAACCACAATGTTCTTCATCTCATTCCTCCATTCTGCACTTAACTGGCGATGATTGTTCCCACTGTAAAGTTGTTAAGCAACAAAAACCCCAAAACTAACCGTGAATTAAAAAAAAAAGCAGAAAACCTTGGAAAGACAACTGAAACACAACTCAAAATAACATCAAATATTATGAAAATGAATAAAAGCACCCTAGGGAGTGTATAGGAACAGGGTTTCCTGCAGTGGCTACTGGAAAACCCCTTTCCAGTCACCTATGACAATATTAATAGTAAATAGAGTAAAAGTTTCAAAGTAGTTCATATTTGCTGTACTTTTATGTACAGTAATTTATCATAGGCATTGTGGATAACGTGGGAGCAACATAGCTGTCCTTTCCCCAACACCCAATAAACCACCAGCAACAAGTATGGTATCTGCTGGCAATAAGTGGTTCAAGGGAAGTCCTTTGTCGCTGAAAATGACCTCTTATCCTGGAACCAGTGGTTGCCACTCGCACACGGTAGCCAAATAGTTACAACACTGAGGGAAAAAGATGACAAAACAAACGTTTTTTAAGTTGTTTCTATGTTTTTATGTCTATGTTTGCTGAAGCATGACATGTCGTTGAGCTAATCACATGACTGCCAAACAACTTGTGTGTCCCCCAGGAATTGGTTCTGAGTTCAGAGCCAGAGAAGAGCTCGCCATCACCATCATCGTCATCATCTTCATCATCATCATCATCAGATGAGGAAACCGTGCTGCAAAGCACTTTCTCTGCTAAATCGTCCAGGAAGGACAGGAAGAAGAGCAACTCCAGCAGTGATTCATCCTCCTCTTCTTCATCTCACTCAGAGACAGAGGGAAAAACACCAGGTCATACATAGCACACACACAATAGCTCAAACAAACCCATGCTAACACTGAGACACAAAGAGGAGAATTGTTTTTCCTGTGTAAGAAGCTAGTGCTACAGTACATAATGTTTGGAGTGTTCAACTTCAACTGGATATTATTTTTCAACAGCTCTTTCCATTCTGGATTCAAAGCAGCAAAGGCATCACAGAGCTCCTTAGAGCTAGAGTAGGCATAATTAAATCAAGTGATCGGAGTGAGAATTAGACATATGCCTCCTGTGGGCTGTGTTTACCACCTTGGACAAATCTGGCCTATGACAGATGGAAAGTGACATTGGAAGTTGGAAAAGAGAGAGCACATCCTGCATTTCAAATACAGCTGATAAAGTAGTCATGAGGAGGAAGAATGTGTCCTAATCATTTTTGATCAGAACTTGAAATCATGAACAATGAGATGTATTATTACTTGTCCAAGTTTCTCAAACTCTGCCATTTCTGTCCTGACAGAGAGACATACAGGTGACTCACGCACACAGCTGCACACAAAATACATTCTCTTGGTTTTCATCATCACTCTCTCGTTCTCCTCCTCTTTTTGAGGATGGAAACATTTGAAATGTCCTTTTGCTTTCTCTCCAGCCACTGCCCAGGTAGAAGCCTGTGATTTCCACAGTCACAGCAGCATCTTAGCCTGCAGGACCATGGTTCCAGATGTTAGGTATGTATGTGGTTATCATTGAACATTGTTACGACCCCAGCTCGTAACATAATTAACCAGACGTAGAAAGGTAGTTTCTAATTAAATATTTCTTAATCTGTATTTAACACAACACCAAAGAACAGGAGGAACTAAGGAAACCAAACTTAAATACAAATCAATAGCATTCCTAAGTCTGTCCTGGCTAGACAACACAGAACAAGCAAAAAGGCTAACAATCAGCACTAATCCCCAATATTAAAGTCTTTCTCTGAGTCAGTCGACCCACACAGATGCGCACACAACAACAACCATGAACCAAGTGATACAGGGTTTCAGCGGCTGGTATATATACAGCTGTGCTGATGAGGTGATGAAGGAGGATTGGTCAGGTGAGCTGGAAGTGGGGCAAACCAATCACGGTGGTAGAAAGGCGGGTTGAGGGACGCAGATGGTGGAAGAGAGGCAGGAAGGCAGGAAACAGGAGCACCAATAGGGAAGGAGGGACGGCACACGGCAATCTGCATACATCGTCTTCCACACAGTAACACACAGGAAGAGGAACACATGTACGGTACATTTATGTTATGTTTATGTAAATATATCGACAGTGACACAAAAGAGAGTCACTATAATAAACTGCATTCACACAAGCGCTGCAGCCAGAATGAAGTGACAGAGAGGACATGAATGAATATATTTGATTTAACCTTACCATAGCTTCATAAACTCCCCCTGGGGTTTGTGTCACACAACCACTGCCTCAAGCTCTGTGCTTTAGCAGTAGTGTCACACACCCGTCTCATCACTGTGAGCTTTTCTAATGTTTTCTGATTCCATTTCTAATGTTTTCTTGTTTTCTCACAGGGGAGACACCCCTCCAGGTCTGGGAGGAAAAGAGCCGGTTGATGAGGAGGAGGAAGAAGACGAAGAATTCCACCATTGTCCCATAATAGACAGGTTACTGAAGAGACACGGAGCCTGTATTTCGCACCATGACCCCAAGCTGTACCGAGCTGCAGCTGCCAAAACCAAGTCGATTCCAGGGTTCAGCATCCTGGCTTTCCCTGATTTCTGGGGTCACCTTCCTCCCCCAGGAAATGAACGCATGGCCCCTCGCAACCCCAACACACAAAGGTAATCCATGCTCATTTCACACTTCAGGACATTTAAAATTGTTTTGAATAAACCCTGGTAATAAGTTTTGATAAAGGACACTGTAGCCAAAATGCACCACTTCAGGTTACAACCCCTCCCGTCCAGCAAATGAAAAATTTAATTGAATTAAATTAAAGTCGAAGGCTCTTCTTCTTCTTCTTAATAATAATAATAATAATAATAATAATAATGATAATAATCTAATAATCTTTCTTAATATTTCTCTCAGACAGAAAGTGTTCAACGATATCCTGCGTTTCTTGAATGCTGCTGACATCATTAATCAAGTTGTCTATGACCTAGAGGACAGCAGGTAGGTAAAGAGCACATTCATTTATTATCAGTGTTTAATTGGAATAAAATGTTGTATCCTGAACTTTGTGTGGTATGTCTCTGTTTCCCTGTCAGTCTTCAGTGTCCATCTGATTCTTTGAGGTTTTTCTCAAAGTTTGAGTGTGGGAACTTGAGGAAGGCAGTTCAAATCCGCAGGTACGGAGACACAAAAACACACGATGAACACGAGCTGAACAAAGACAGCGAGAGGCAACAATGTCATTGTTGGGCTGCAAAGGCCAGTGACAGTGTTGGGCAACAAGTTAACTTTATAAACAGATGGTCATACAACAGCTTAACTGAGCCTCAAGAGTGTTGATCACAGGTTACACCACAGAAAATGATAAATGGCGGTGCTGCAGAGTTAAGAAAAGAATTGTGAAGATACAAAACAAGTGATGAGACACATTATCATGTATCATCAAAGAAGAATCATGCTAAGCATCCTGACCCGATGCTTGGATCCACCTTAACTGGCTCCATTCAGAGTGAAAGAGCTGCATTTCTAATCTATGACCTATATGGACTCGGCTAAATCCAGTCACTCTACAGAGGAAACTCATTTTGGCCACTTGTAATGAAACATGCAGTAAAGAACTGATTGAGATTAAGATAATTTTGAAACGGGACTTAGACATAAAAGGAAAAACAAACAAATAAACAAACAATACCATACCAATGTTGTTGGGAAATATTGGTCAATAACAACATTAAAGCTCTTTTTTTTTTTTTTTTTATTAAAATCCTGTCTTCTCTTCTGTAGATATGAATATGACCTCATATTGAACTCCGATGCCAACTGTTCCCAACACAGCCAGTGGTTCTACTTTGAAGTCAGTAATATGGTAGCTGACGTTCCCTACCGTTTCAATGTCATCAACTGTGAGAAATGCAACAGTCAGTTCAACTATGGTGAGTGTGTGTTTGCGTGCGTGCGTGTGCGCTCAAATTTGCAATTTTTTATTTAATTCACACATGTATTGTAAATGACTCAGTAACCCATTATATTTTATTTGAACAAACCTATAAATACTTCAGTTTCTGTTCAGTGATACAATTTAATCAAAAATAATGTAGCTCTGTATTTAGGCTCGATAGTTCGCTATCACTGATCTAAAGTGTTTGCTTACCGAGCTCATTCTCAGGGCTCTGACAATAAATATGGGCCAAACTTTTGCAGGATGCAGGGAGGGGTGTGGGGCGGTGGGGTGCTTTTCTGGTAGTGTGTATGTAGCACTGGGGCAGTTCACATGCAGCGTCTAAAAAGACCACATCAAAATATTTGAAAAACACGTAGAATATGCCTGAAGTGTTTTTAACAGGTGCTTGAGGGCAGGGAAGACCAGCCTGGCTGTATTAATTACACATTATCATCGAGACAAAGTCAAGGACTAGTTTGACCTACTTCTATATCCCGAGGTCCAAAAGACACAGTTGCTGACATATTCTCATTTTGAAAAAACATGCGTTTGGCGGCAACGGATGCACATTGCAGCGGCATTGCTCTCAGTTGCGCGTGCGTCCAACGCATGGCTCCATGCAAAATAATGTATTTGTGCACGCATAAGACGCTGCATGAGAACAGCCCCTTACCTGCCTCTGCCCCTTGGGAGCTTTTTAACAAGATAACACAACACCGACTAATTATAAGTACCTCATACTTATAACCTTTGAGACTGTTCATGACCAGTGTCAGATCAGTGCAGTATAATGTACAGTACCATTCATAGAATAGAGTTCATAAATGTAAATGTGTGTGATCACCTCGGACTGTGTGTGTGTGTGTGTGTGTGTGTCAGGTAAAGGTCAGTATGAAAACACACATAATCACATTTGTTGTCATTGCAAAATGGCAACAGCTGAGAAAAAAAAAATGATCACAGCGCGGTGACAGAGAAGACCAGCAGAACACATCAACAACTGACTTGACAACATGTTTGTTCCTGTGGCTGTTAATCTGTGCATGTGTGTGTGTGTGTGTGTGTGTGTGTGTACTGCAGGAATGCAGCCGGTGCTGTACTCAGTAAGAGAAGCTCTGGAAGGTAACCCACACTGGGTGAGGACTGGAACTGAAATTTGTTATTACAGGTATGATTGAAAATATAATAAATCAAATATATAAATAAAAAAACCCCATCAGTTTTAGACTTTATACAGTTATATTTTTTTATGAGTTCAGACTGAAACTTGTCCACAAGAGCCCTGCATATTTGTGGTTTGCATTAATGTTTAGTGACAACATTTAGTCTTTCCTTATTTCTTTTCTTATTCCATAAGGCAGAACTTTTTGTTCTTACAATGTATCCAGAATTTCACTTATCACGAATAGTTTCAGCTTAAACCTCCCTCAGACATGCAAATCAAGCCCTCCGTATGACCGGCCCTGGTCTTGGAACAGTCTTCAGTCCACACTCAAACTTGAAATCCTTCAAACGTAGGGTAAAGGAAGCAGTTACTGCTAGCTGCAGATGCTTTAATAATTCATAAATTAAGTTATGTTCTTCAGTTCTACTCTAAATATTTGTTCCTATTGTTGTCTAATGTTATTTGTTGTTGTAAACAAGGCTGTCCAGTTGCATGTACAGTACATCGCTTGTTGTTCGACCTTGTCTCACTTGTATAAGAGATTTCAGTCTTAATGGGAAACTTCTTAGTGAAATAAATGTTACATGAATAAAGAAAGGTGTGCTAAATGATATTGATTCACCGACACAGACCCATACAAGACAGTACAACAAGGTTTGAGTGAGAAGTGATGTCTGAGACCAAATGCTCCACTACTGAGAGCTCAGTTGGAGACCACATGGACCTTCTATACATAACTCCCATTATGTTGTCTTTCCTCTATGCTCCTCCCCCCTGAAGAAACCACTATTGTCCTGCTCAGGACAGAAGTAGAGCGACCTTTTATACTCTGACGTTCACCATCACCTTCAAACACAATGAGGACGTGTGCTACCTGGCCTACCATTATCCCTACACATACTCTGCTCTGAAGGTACTGACCCGATCTTTCCACCCATCGACCCTGTCCGTCACTCTGTCTTTCTGTCATTAAATCAAGCGTATGAATATAGAAGATGAAGATGCTTTCAAAGATATTCCACAATTAAATATGTTATTTTAAGTTTTATCTCTAACAGAAGGACTGTATTACTTATACAATGTAAGGACTGCTTCATAGTCCCATACAACTGAATTGTTGTGTATATAAACATATATGTATATATATATGTATATATATATATATATATATATATATATATATATATATATATATATATATATATATACATGTATAGAATTAACATCAATAAAATGCAACTGAATAAAACTACAGAGCCTAAAATGACATGAGGCCTACTTTAAAGCATGGAAATGCACTTTAAATATTATTGAAATGCATTTAATATAATATTGTTATTATTATTGTTATTACTACTAATTATTTAAATGTGAACATGTTGGCTCTTGAATACTTCTGTCATACCGTGTATGTACTTGTCATGCAGCATTTTTATTACATTTTTTTTGGCCTCAACACATCTGTACGGATTTATTTTTACAGATTTAGAATTTATGACAGTTTTAAATTTCCTAGTGACCCTTTAGAAGTCAGTCTTTAGGTTGGAAACAACTTAGTATTCTGTCTATAAAGCAGTTAAACAATTTTTGTTTTGAAAATGTGTTGAGGAAAGAGCCAAGATTTTGTCAGCAGGCTCAGCATTCAGACTGGCCAGTCCAGTAGTGCCCTCTGCTGGAGTTGAAGTAGATTGCAAGCACGTTTCTAAAAAGAGCTCCAAACATCAATTCTTCCCACTAAAAGGAGAAGAGTTACAATGACGTTTGGGTACAAATGATGCCTGGTGGCTGCAGACAGATGGGCATGATGGCAGATGCATAGAATCATTAAAAATGGTAGACCAGTGCGTCCACACTGAAACTGACTGAAACTGCCAAGAAAAAAACAACAACAAATAAATGGAGAAAAATCAAATCAAAAATAATTTCAAGAGTAGTTAATAGTAGTATCCTTCTCTTATGTCACTTTGTTCAGCTTAGAATGTTAAACCTCATAATAAAACTGGACATTGGACATTTATTCTCAAGAAAAAGGTCATATTGTTCATTATGTTAATGTTATCTTAAAGTACGTAGTTGGGTAAAGCTTTATGTTAACTACACATAATGTAATTTCTACTACATGTCCTAGTTTTCGGTCGTAATTATGTATAGTGCACAAATTATAACTCATAAATGTATTTTTTTCCCCACCCAACAGGCTCATTTGAAGGTGCTGCAGAAATCCGTGGATCCTTCCAAGGTGTTCTTCCGGCAGCAGAGTCTTTGCAACACGTTAGCTGGAAACCTGTGTCCACTGGTCACCATCACTGCCTGTCCTGCCAGCAGAGCCTGGAAAGACATGCACCAGCTACGTGAGTTATGCTCGCTCTCTGTCTATGTGTGTGTGTGTGTGTGTATTTGTTCCCTTGACCGCATATCCACATTAGCACGACAGTAATAACATTATTTCTTGCTACTGTAGCCGCTGTTACTTCCCAGACATTGTCTGTATGACATTTCATCTCACCGTTGTACACTACAACAAAAAAAGCATTATTATTATTACTATTATTAGCAGTTTTGTGATGGATTGTCCTACTCAAGTAGTTTTTCTCATTTGCAGTGTGTTCCTTAAATGAATGGATATGAAAAACCAACTGGCCGCTTACAAAGTAAATGCTGTCTTTATATTGTAATGTGTATCATTTTATTGAAAATGACCCTTGTTTTTCTTATATCAGCTTCATTTTGCATACACAGTGCAATTGGTTCTCGTAGGAATATTTTGTGACACTCCATTCATAGCTCCAGTACATTGTGCCATTTTTCTATGTAAATCATGTGATCATTTGGAATGATGTGACGGAAAGTTGGTCTTAAATATGAGCGACAGTGCAGTACCTGCTTCACACTGTGCTCAAATGTAATCACTGAAACTTAGAAATGAGCCCTGCATCATATTCTAATTATCACTCATTACCTCTGGTAACTGACATAATTAGCCAGCTGTAACCATCGCTGATAGACCTAATAGAGTGTTGTGATGGGTTTGGAGGACACTATCAGCACAGCTTCGATGAAAGACCCGATCAGTATAATTGAATGATGACGGGCAGTCAGAGAGCACAGGAAATGTAAACAACTCCCAGATTACAATACACTGACTGACAGTATTCTTGAGTCTATATTTCCACTTCTCATGTTTTGTCAGAGGGGAGACAGATCAGTGAGTAAACGTTGTTCTATTTATTGTTTTGGAGAGAATAACGTACTTCCTTTGTGTCGCGCACAGAATTTAACCACTAATCTAACCTAAGGTAAATCAAGTCATCTGAGAGAAAAAAAGAAACTGGCCTCTATATATATATAGCGTTGGAAAAGTCTGGCCGGGGGTGCCTCTAACGGCTGTTCCACTCAGCAGCTGTACATACTTTACACTTCAGCACAGCAGAGAGGTTGCTATTCCAATACTGACAACAGCCACCTATGCTGTAGAGCCACCTGGAAAATAGAAAGGGAGTCAGCCAATAAACGCAGCAACATGTCGGTACTTCATATCAAGTAGTTGGCGGAAGCATTTCTACCACAAAGGGGCGTACGATGATCTGACAGACTTTTAATATCATACAATGCTGAGGAGTTGATTTGGTGTTAAATATCGAGTACTGGCAGGAGCACAGCAATCTGCAAGTCACATCCAGACAGCGACACACACACACACATGATCAGGGACCAAAGGAGGACATGCAAACACAGCAGGGAAGAGGGAAGTGGGAAAACAATCAGGCAACAAGAGGATGAGTTCCTAATCCTCACTGCAAAATCTCTGCAAACAATAACATGTTACCGAGCACAAAATGGGTAACAATTCTCCTCATGTGATACCGTATTAGGCAAATGGAAGAGTCGCATTTGTCTCCCTGCAGGTAATCGCCCCTGTATCATGCTGACGGCCCGTGTCCATCCTGGTGAGTCCAATGCCAGCTGGGTGATGAAGGGCACCCTGGAGTTTCTGTGCAGCAGTGATGTGGTGGCCCAGAGTCTGAGGGAGGCTTTTGTCTTCAAGATAATCCCCATGCTCAACCCAGACGGAGTCATCAATGGCACGTAAGTGTGGAGCATTCCTCGACTTAGTGCGACAAGCAAATATTGCAACAACAATAGATGGATGTATAACCAGCAGTACATAAATATGTGTCGTCTTTCACTGAGTTTCGGGAAATTTGGTTCATAATCGGGATACATTTAAGTGGAAACCAGGCTCGTGTTGGTTCTTAGGGTTAACCGTATTCACCTCAATCTGAGTAACCACACATGTTCTCAGCTGGAATTGAGTCCAACTCCAACATAAGACCACATTCAGAGAAATGTGTTTAAATATGCAATATTTACAATCACAAACACAGTTGGTGTTTGGTCGATTTCCTGTTTATTCTCCCGGGTCTCTTGCTGTCACGTCACACACACATTACCTGCACATGAACATGAGCACTCACAGCACAAACGCCTCTCCTCTGCCGCGTGTTTCCGCAGGAATCGCTGTGATCTCAACTGTGAGGATCTGAATCGTCAGTGGCGTAAACCGGACCCTGTCCTCAGTCCAACCATCTACCACGCCAAAGGCTTCCTGTATTACCTCAGCAGTGTGGGGCGGACTCCACTGGTGAGATTACGCACATACTGTTTGTTGAATGAAGACTTTGTGCACGACTCCATGATCTGAGTTTAAGTACAGATCCTGCTTCAGTACAAGTGAACGATGTTCATGTTTTAATAATTAACATTGAACTTTAGAATGATTCCTTAAAGGAATACTTCACTGATTTGCATTTAGCTTTGTATTACTAGAATAGGGGTCATATTTTTGAAAAATTGTACTTCCCAACCTCAGTTTCCCCTGAGTCGAGAAATATCTTCATTCTTTTTCTCTGTTACGTGCCCACCAGTGACTCTTGGTCCAAGGCTTTAATATTTTTTGGAATATTAAAGGAATTGTATTGCAATTTTATTCAGTCGGGTTTCAATATTCATCTTTGCCCTATAGATGCCACTAAATCCTACACACAAAGGAGTAGCAGAAGAAAGTGAATGGATTTATTATTATTATTATTATTATTATTATTATTTTCAATATTCTTTTAGGTTTTCTGCGAC
Source organism: Solea senegalensis (assembly GCF_019176455.1). NCBI lineage: Eukaryota > Metazoa > Chordata > Actinopteri > Pleuronectiformes > Soleidae > Solea > Solea senegalensis. Next base: position 7,422,067 of record NC_058030.1, on the reverse strand, counting down.
TACCACGGTCACTCCAGAAAGAAAAACATGTTTCTGTACGGCTGCAGTGTGAAGGAGACTCTCTGGCAGTCTGGATCTGCAGTTGACACGTTGAGGTTTAAAGAGGACCCAGGATATAGAGTAAGTCACAAGACACACACACACACACACACACACACACGGCCAAGCCACTCAGGGCCTTATCTGTATCTGTATCTGTCAGATGAGCCTGCCCGCGTCACGTCTGCCTGATAATGTGACTGACGTGTCTCACCATCTTTCAGTCTGGAGAGACCTCAGACGACTATTGGTCGGGCTTTGCTGTCAGTCGTGAAAAGTGCAGGAAGTGCAAATATGGAAACGAAGCGGGTTTTAAGCTTAAACGCCAGTGTGACGTCATCGCGACTAAAGGTTGGAGAGACTGGGCGTTTGATCTTCACACTGAAGAGGAGAATCCTGATAATACTGACAATCACCAGCTGGGTTGGACCTGGACACTGACTCTGGAGTGGAGCAGGGTCGCAGTAGTGTAATGACAAAAATAACTTTGCAGCAAAGACATGATTGGCTGAGCGCTGATCGGGGACATCTGATTGGATTACTGGAATCACCCACAGTTAGCTCATTAAGTGGAAAGAGGAAGAGAGGGAATATAAATGAATTAGTATGTAAATGCTTTTTCCTGATTGAAGTTAAGCTGTATTTCATTGTGGCACGCACAAAGATGACTAAAAGGATTCAAATTTCTGGCGATGCCTTTGATTGAAAGACATTTATTCGATTGCGATTAAGAGGCCGATGATTTACTGGTGAATGTACATGTGTTCAACTGGCGTTAAGAAAGTCCTATAACCAAATACACATATTCTATCTGAACAAATATAGCCGTGTTTTCACCCTGGCAAAAAAGACAAAGACACTAAACAGGGATTTAAATAGGATCACAGCACAAATGACTGAACATTTAAAATGTATTTATTTTAGTCAAATGTGAATGTTGCATCATTTTCTTTTTACCTAATCATGGATAAAGGGACTCTGCATATGACTGCTTTTAGTCATAATGATTTCTTTCTTTCTTTCTAGACCATTCCAAAGACACTGGATCGTATTGCACCAGCCTTTTCTTTCAACAGCTGCAGTTATTTGGTAATAACAACTATACACATACAGATGACACACTCATCTAAATTATTATTTGTCTTCATCATCCATCATCATAACAAGATGTTAATGTTATCGCTTTTTTCCATGGGTTACATGTTCTTATTATACTCATTATTATACATCCATTATTCTTCCTTTTTTCTGGTGTTATTCATACTCATGTATATTAATTAATTAATAACCATGTCTGTGTTGAATGCATCAGGTGGAGAAGTCCCGCTCTGCCACAGCCAGGGTGGTCGTCTGGAGGGAGATGGGTGTGTTGAGAAGTTATACCATGGAGAGCACTTACAACGGTTGTGACCAGGGAATATACAAGGTGTGTGCATGTGAGATAGTGTGTATATATATATATATATATACACACATATATATATATATATATATATATATATATATATATATAAATAATCGAGATGGTGCATATGTTTACAGCTTCACCTCTGATTATAACAAATCTGTTGAAATGTGTGTTCATGTATGTGTATGTGTGTGTGTGTGTGTGTGCAGGGCCTGCAAACAGGAACCAGGGAGCTGCAGGAGTTGGGGTTGCATTTTTGCCACAGTCTGCTGTCTGTAACCAAAGACACGAGGACTCTTTTCATAAAGCCACTCTTGAACCACTTCGACCTGGGTCACAAAATCATGGACCACAACTCTCACAAGTAAGACTCCCCCTTGACCACACCCCTGACCAATGCAGTCCGCTCAAATTGCCACAAGAAAATGTGCAGATTTTGTGTCTAACATGTTTCCAAAGCGGAACGTTGACCTTTACAAAGGCAGAGCAGCCTGACCATCTTCTACGGGTCAGCTCTCCCAGGTCCAGCATGATACCATCATTTTAAAGCTTTATTAGTATTTTGATTTTTGGTACAATTATGTGTATGCTCTGTTGGTCATCTGTCCAGCGTTTTAATACACAAGTCTATGTGTTTTCAGTTGTACTCCCATCTCACTTTACGACTGCAATGTTTCAGCATTGTGTGAACTCCTGTGACAATGGTTGGAATGTAAGAGTTCATATTAAAAAGCTACACATTACAGTTCCTGTGCTGGTAAGCAGTAAAATCAGATGAAGTAATAATTAAAATAAAAAACAAAGTTGATTGAAAGTAGACGAGTAGACAAACTGGCTGGTGTTTCAGATGCAGCTGCTGAACAGCAACTTCCCCCCCGGGCATTAGCATTGGCAGTGTAGTGACAGCACACCGCAGACAAGCGGTCTTTATTCATTGCCATGCGTGCTGCTGTCATCAGCATTCCAGACATACACTCTTTTTCCTTTATGTCTCTCTCAGTTGAGCACATTCTCTCCCTCTCTCTCTGCTTTTCCGCTGCATCCCCTTCTCCTTCGCTTCTCTCTTTCTCCCCTCTCTGTGCTTCTGGATGTTGCTGCAACAGTAACATGAAGATCAGTGTGCCTGTCACATCCTCTCTGTCCCACTGGAGTGCTAATGTGTCTCTCCCTGCTCTCCCACACACTCCACTCACACAGCAGCCAGCATAGCGTGGCATATGTGTTCAATCAGATCAGCAGTTACTGGGTCTCGCTGGCAGCTGTCAATCACGGCGAGTGGAGATGAGCTCAAGGTCACGCGGGGTGCTAGGAAGGACAACTCTGTTAATCTCATTCAAACCTACGGAGGAGGGTAAAAGAAGGGTTATAATATGTAATAATATTGATATTTCTTCTCAAGTACCTTCACCAAGTTGGAAGTGAGAGTCAGATTTTGTTTTTTATTCATTTGAAGACCTTATGATGTTATGTTTTGGGGAGGATGCTACGAGAAAACCACCTGATGTCTCTTTTGTGCCTATCATGTTGACATTCCCTTCTGTAGGCATGTAAGCCATAGTTATCTAAGGTTTGCAGAAATATGCACACAGAATGCCTTTGCTGTTATTATGAAGGTTGCAACGAGAACAACGCTTACATGTTAACTCTCCTCCCTCTTTTCTCATACAGCTGTTTTGAAGATGACGAGCCTCCGTGTGTCGAGGAGATCGAGTACTCAACGGACTGTCCCAAACTGAAAGGCACAGATCTGGATTCGGATGTCAATAGCAACATGGCCCGTGCAGACGAAAAGGACGACGGCGACGGGGATGACGGGGGTCACAGTGGAGCAAAGCAGCGGCAAAGCAGCTGTGGTCAGCCCCAGCAGTCAAGCATGAAGGGCTGCATATTCCCTCACTCAGTCAGACAGGAGTCAGCTCAGAAGAGAAAGGGTGTGAGCATCATCAATGGACAAATCACAAGCTAAAGGGATATGTCTTAATATTTACCTGAGGTGCAAGTGTAGTCAGAGGCTGGGCATTGTTTTCATCTATCTGTGTGTGTGTGTCCAGATGATTAACATATATCTGACCGGTCAAAGGTCAAGATCAACAAAAATATACAAAATGCACTTTTTCAAACATATCTTCACAAATAACAAATAACACAAGGAGAGAGAGAGAGAGAGAGAAAATCCAGACCTTACATTGATCACAAAGTAATTCCCCATGAGTGAGTTCATGAATAAGAAAATGGTTCCATACCTATTTCAAAAATCCATTTTTTAAACTTGTCATGCAGACTTGTGTATATATATGTATATATATACATATATATATATATATATGCCTCTGTAGATAGTGAGTGGTGATAATAATTTAAAATTAAAACATTTTTTTAAAATTAAAAATTAAAAAACGCATGCAAACAGCTGATCTGTAGCTTATTCTTTACCAGTCATGTGTCTAAATTGTATCACTGTGAAAGGGCATCATTACAGAATGACAGTCTTTCACCTAGTGATAGAGCAACACAGCTAACAGAATACATAACTGAGGACAAACAAAGTGTTTCCACATATACTGTTGTCACAAACAAACTAGGACTTCTCATACGCACCGACAGCAACACTATTTTACTGTGGACTGAATTACAACCACACCACCTAAAAACAAGCATACTACATGTTACAATATTTTCCTTCAACCCAGTGAGAACGATCAATCTGATGAATTTATTTTTGAAGATCAATCTTTCCTGATCCTTAAAAAAAATATTGTCAAAATGAATGAATTAGTTCATGTGTGTGTATATATATATATTTATGTGTTGTTGTTTTTTTTTAGATGACTGTGTTTTATTTTTGTTTGCTCATTTCGACTCTTTGGTACGTGGGATAGTCAGTTTGTATTTAGCAGATCAAACTGCGTTGATTGTTGCTGTTGTGTCCTTTTGCTTGTAGGGATTTACAGGATTACTTGAAAACACATCAGCATTAGTTGTTGTTTGTAGAGACCTGTGTATAAAGTGTAGTCGCATTCAGGGGTGATGTTGCATATTGCACCCAACTCTACTGATTTCTGACTTCTGCAAACAAACATGGCAGCACAACACAAAACTGCTCCTGTGTGATATATAAAGGAAAACACAAATTCATGAAAACAAAAGACAATTTTAAATGAGATATTCAATTTCCGTTGTTCAATTGTTCTCCCGAGAATCCACACGCCACCTACAGTATGTTTACATTCAGTGCCAAAGCATGGCAAAAAAAGTGAGGTAGCGGACGTCAAGATGAAGCACACAGTTTTGATGTCGCTGCCCTGTTTTCTGCCAGCAATCATAGTTTATCTACATCCTTGACCTTTCTTAACTTGAAGAGGATGCGTCTTAATGTCCCCTACAGAGGGATAACAAGGCACGACTTGATGACATAAATGAAGAGCACCAGTAGCTGTTGAGATGGTTTTAAGTTGAATGTTTTTCATCAGTCCCATTGATTCCTCATGTTCCCTTTTATTCATTGAAACTATTCATTTGCATCTATTTTATATAGCTATGCCAACTTTTCCACCTCCTTCAACTTTAATAAAATATTTTTGACTTTTTTTTTCCCCCCCGTGCTTCCATTTAGATGCTTTTATATGAAAATTGAAAATGTGCTTGAAGCAGCCTGACGGAAACCCACCTTGGTGCCCACTGCAGTTTCAGAGGGAACAGAAATGATTTTTACCCTTCTGATATGTTGATTTATTTGCAGCCTCCGCAACAATAGCAACTCTATTCTCCACATATCTTCTGTTTTACAACAGTGCTCAGGGCGGATGTTGATACCAGGACAGATTCACACAGCCTTCAGTGAAGTGGTCTCCCACATGGCCGAGGGTGTAGCCTCTTTCACGTGCACATTAATATTCTCTTCATAATTAAATGCTCATTTGTGAGTTTGCACACAGAAACTCAATTCATCCGTTTAAGTAACTGTAATGTTGCAGCACAGCAGGGATCTATACAAGGCTCTCAATTCAACAAAGAAATTAAAAATGTATTAGGTGTCTTGTTTCAGTGCAGAGCTGGTCTCTTTTGTTTTTGTAACCACATACACCCAAAGATGAACTGGATCATATTTTGTCCCACTGGTGGTAGCTGCTAGGATAATACGACACTAATAAGACACTGTTTTCTTTTTTTTTTTCTTTAAAACATTTGAAGCAGATCTGACAACATTTATGAATAGTCCATTACAATAAAACATTAAAATGTATTTCCTGCTGCCAGTAGGCGGCGCTATGAGAATGCCTGAACATTGAAAAGTGGTTCAGGCCAGAACTCCTGTTAAAGCAAATGTCAAAATGTATAGATTTGAGTGAGGCAGAAACACTGAGAAAGCCCAACTTTATTCTTCTACTGTTAGACACTGCTGCTCTACAAGTAAACTCTTCTACCATCTATAGCACTCTTGTCTTTGCAGCGAGACATAAGTTTGCAATGGACTTTGCATTTTCTCCCTGTGTGTGTGGGTTCTCCAGGTTCTCCAGTCTCCCAAAGACATGCAGATTTGGGGATTAGGCAAATTGGAAACTCTGGACAAATGGTTGTTTGTCTCTATACGTGGCCCTGTGATGGATAGGTGTCAAACTCAAATGACCTGGGGGCCAATGAGCATATGTGGGTGGGCAATATAAGATATTCATTATGATATTAGACAGAATTGCAAAGTAAAAGTGCTTGTTTTGATATAAAATGATTCACAATAAAAACATATTTATGATGCACAAAAACGGAGAATTAAATTGAAAATTTAGCAAATAAGGACGAGGATAATTGTGATTAAAACAGCTTAAATATGTCATTTCATGTTGATTGTAATGCATTTAATAAAGCAATGATTACAACCAAATGTCTTATTACTATTATAAAACTATTGCCGGCAAATACATTTAGTTTTATATTCTGTCTCTATTCTATCACCTTGCACAGTGGTGGGCACATGTCGCCCCACCCTCATGTGGAGGATAAAGCGGTAGAGGATGGATGGAGCACTGACTTCACCGTGTACTCCACCATTGCCGGGAGCAACCCTGACAAATGGATGTTCACCCTCATTGGCAACATGGCTGCCAGTGGAGAACACTTCTTCTTACTAAATCAACAAAAGGATCTGTCCCTTTCATAGTAGTTAGTTGGATGACTAGTTCCCACTTTAAATTGGGGGTTTCTCAATCCTGGTCCTGTTGTCCTGCATGTCCTGCAACACACCAGATTCCAGATGTACTGATAATGACCTCTTTGTTTGAATCAGGTGTGTTGGAGCAGGGACATGTTTAAAACACGCAGGACAGAGAGACTCTCCTCTAAATGAAGCGGCATCCAGTCAGTGTTGATTATGGTTTGCAAAGCATGAAGTGACTCGTTGTATTGGTGCTCGTAGCATGCTTGTCCATCGCGGAGTACCTGATGAAGCCTGGGATGTGAACTGCCAACTATCCACTCCAGAGGTGACTCCTCAAACCATGCTGCAGTGCATAATCTCTGTCACCCGCCTGAGTAGTTACTTAAACCTCAACACGACATATGCCAAGGTGATCTTGCACCACGTAGCTGACAGACTCCATCAGCATTGTGCGAACTCGGCAAAGGCTGGACATTCATTATGCCATTTATATTTTAAAATTACAATCACTACAGTTTTAGGTCTACTCCATGTTCACTGCTTTTTGAAGTTTGTAAACCGCTTTTCTCTACAGAGGAAATTCTAAGTCTTTGAAGCTGCAAATCACTACATGACATCATAGTTGGATGCATTTTGGTGAGAAATGGAAATGAAGTCGCCAACAAATTTCCTGGAACCTCCTTCAAGTGACAGAGGCAATGGCAGGCTTAATGAATTCAGACAATATTTTAGGACCATCATGCAGATCAGATTAAGTGTCATCAGAATAGGGATTATCAAGCTTTATGGTGAAAGTGAAAATGACGGAGAAGAGCAGAGAAGAAGGTACAATATCACTCAAAAGGTCTAAATGTGGGTGAGATTATCTCACTGTACCTTCGACAAAGCTTCATCAAATATTTATATCCTATTACCATTTTGCTGCAGTATTCCAGCACGTGCAGAAGAACTATTAAAGCATGTCCGTCGTCTCATGAAACGGCCAAGAGGCTGCAGACCTGCCCGGCCTCCGGGCCACAGGATGACAAACGCTATCTGAAGCTGTCAGGACAGAGAACACTGCTGAAGAAGTGAACCTGTGGCCAGGGTCTGCTCAGTGGTAAACATTTAGATAAGGACTCACTCATTATTTTCCTGAGAAGATTACATTCCCCCCCAAAATTGGCTGACCCCGTCCTTTCATTACAGTGATTTATTAGTATAATAGCCCTTTAATCCTGGTATAGGCTGCTCAGCATAGTAATATGGTAATGACTGAACATGGGTTAAAAACAAGCCTGGATTGTGGATTATATTGGTGTGTGTGTGTCTACAAAATAACAAGTGTTTATCAGCTGTGAGACTTTTAACTTAGTGGAATATCTGCAGATGGGTGATGATTTGTTCTTTGTTGACACACACACACACACACACAAACCCACACACACACTATTGCTATCAAGTGCATGCACGGTGTAAGGGATCCATGTAATCAGCGTTTAGATCTTCACTACTATCTGCTCAGTCAGTAATTAGAAGAAGGAGACAGACCATAGGGAAAGGTTCTGACCCAATATCAGTGTTCCCCTGGGGATTTGAGCAGTGACTTGACGCCACTGTCGTTTTTGTCAGGCTTCCTTCTTCTTCTGAACGATAGGTGATGAGTTGATGATGCAGAAAAAGACCTCGCTGACACAGGACTTGTACTGAACAAAGGGATTTTATTTAGTTACAAGTCAGGCGTCAGAACCAAGCTGCCACAGCAGCTTGGGAGAATGTGCTCCTGCCGAATCTCCGAACAATTCTGCCTCAGAAAAGCAAAACCAACACTATATAGATTCTCTAACACTCCTATTTGCAGGCATCACATGTTTCGACACCCGCCTTTCTCCTGTTTCCATAATACAACAACTTGGAAAACAAGTTGGGTCCAGATATGCCATACTGTCCCATGATCTTTACCTTGGACAATATCACCATTTAATCACACAAGAGACATCTATATTTCCTAACTAACCATATCCAAGACAGACCCTCAAGCTTCTTGTCCTATACAGGATGCCTATTGTACAACGTATGGTCTGACTTGTCATGTGTCCAAGAGACCCTCTTGTCTCATGTTTACTTATTAATGTAAATCTTTAATACGCTTAAGTATTAAACAACAGTTGTGTTAATGTGTTCTTCTTAGTTCATATACTTCATTCCCCCCTTCGAGACTCCGTAAAGTCTCGAAAATGCAGAATAATTAACACAACTATGTTGCTTAGTTGCTTTAACATAATAACGCTTGCCTGCTTGCTTCAACAAAATTCCCTTCATTCAGTCTTTTATCTAACTTGAGGAACAGTTTGAAACTTCAATTTTAGGATCAGCTAATTGAGTAATATTCTATTTGATGTCCTATTTGCACATTATTTTAACTATTTTAGACTAGGTAAACTAATCATCTATCTTACTTAAATCAAATTCGGCTACACTTAGCCACATCCGTCGATCTCCTTCCAGCCACACTTCTTTAAGACAAATACTCTTTAAGTGTAGGTGTAAGGGAACCTAGGATCAGCTGTTATCTCCCAATCAGAAAAACCACCCCTCCTAAAAGGTGGGAAAAAGACTAGGAGACCTTTTCCAAAAATAAAATTGAAGAAACTCCCATCCTTGAGCCAATTGGGACAAGAAGTCTCCATTAAAATTTTAACAATTACCATCTAATTTTATGACCCTTTGCCAATTGGTCAGATAATTCACATTTTCTCTATCGATGTTATCAAACAGTAATATTGATGTACAACAAAAAGATTTCAAACATCTATATCAATGTCAGAGATTATATCACAAACACAAAATTCAGGTTTCTGTATGTAAACCATTCACAATCATATCATTCCATGTGTTATTTGAACTTCAAACTTCAGTAGTGTTGCCTCCTAATACAATGTAATACAATGCAATGTCCATATTGAATTAGTGTATCCCGTTATTGTCCTCTTCATGGTCCACAGTCCATCCTTTCCTTTGCTGCTGTTTTGAGCTGTTGCTCCCTTGTACTTGAAGATGTTCCCTAAAAGAACATTCCAACCAGTTTGTTCGATTGACGCCATGGCATGCTTCTTTAGCCTGGATTGCTGATGATGTTGGTCTCATCACAGTACAGGATTCTTCTTTCACTGGCTCATCTCCACTTCTCTTTGAACCCCCTTCTGGCGCATGGGTTCACAGACAGCTTGAGTCACTCAACTTCCTTGTCTCGAGCAAGGAAACCACCATCTTTTCTGAAAGAAAACAGACCTACAGACAAGACTATGGAGGGCAGTCAGCTAATGTGGGTTATTTGCTAAAAACAATGCAGCAGCAATATTAGCATAGGTCGACCTGTTAGCATTTCATGCAGCATTAGCTCTGGTGTGAATTAGCATGCAATGACTCCACATACGTTCAATTCAGTGTAGTGTTAGTACTCATTTCATTTAACTTGGTTGTCAATATTGCATCACTTCTCTTAAACCAAACCTTGACTTTGAATATGATATGATAGATACTTTCACATTTCGTTTCTTAGTTACCTTTAGGAGATTTAATACATGTCAACACAAATACTGATTCAGAAACAATCCATCCATTTTCACTGCTCCATCCTCCACGTGAGGATCTCAGAGATGCTGTCCCAATCTGAGCTGACATAGGCGATAGGTACACCATGGACAGTCAGTCCATCGCTGGGTTACATATAGACAAACAACCACTCACTCTCATACTCACACCTATAGTCAATTTAGAGCATCCAATTTACCTAATCCCCAACTCAGAGATTAAATTTAGTTTGAATAATATTCAGTTAAAATCCAATATTCAATTCAAATCAACAACATTTTTCATCAGCTTTTTCTGCTCCAAGGTTGTCAGATGGTACTATATTCAAATGACCAAAACGATTCAGCACTATCACTATGTATTGTTTTATTGATTCTAAAGCCTACAGTGTTCATAACTAAATTGATCTAGGAATGAGATTCTCGTGCAATATTAGACTACTTTTCATACAAAGCTTACAAATGTATTACAATTTTCCATGCACAAATTTCAATTACAAATGTATCTGATTTTTTTTTTCATCATCTCAAATGCAAGTTCATTCTTATAACTTTCATTTAATTTATTTTATTGTTCCAAAACTGTTGCAAAAATGTATTTCCATTATTCCCCCCTCGCACAGTTATACTATAACTTTGCAAGTCCTAAACTAGATTAATCAATGAGAAGTCACATTGAACTTAATTCCAATCTGCTAACATCTTATTACTTTAAACATAGTGTCGCACAGGGGAACAACATACTTACTACAATGGGAGTTAACACTTCAATCAATTGCTCTTTTGAGATCAAATAATCTTTTATCATTGGTTTATAGTCTTCATTGCTGACTCACCCCTTTCCTTAATCAACAAATGTTCACATTTGATTGTCTAATAGTCTAATAATAAACATAAGCTTGTTCACAACATAATTCTTCCCAGTTGATTAATGGAACTTTAGGCAGAAGCCAAATTTGGCATTTTGGTCGTCACTTTTTCAAAAGTTCCCCCCTTTGTAAAAATATTCTCCATTTAAATTTACTGAATTCACACCTTCACCTTGATCAGGCTGAGCTCCACAACCACGTTCCACACAATCAGAGTCAGCTTGTGAACTTGTGCAGTGTTTCACAATATGTCCAGTTTCACCACATCCACAGCACACATCTGGTGTGGCAACATCATTTAAGTCATTGTTCATCGCTGTAAGTGACCTCGTCAACGTCACTGTCCATCACTGGAACTTCTTCTTGTCATGGTCTTTTCAACACCAAAAGCTGTATCTGTGCCAGCTTTCTTGTCATGGTCTCAATTCCCATCTCAAGGATATGTTCACTTTTCAACACCTCTGGGTCTGTTGTAGAGGGAGATTCATACCGCAATGTTCTCCACATCATCTGTTGATAAGCGTCAAATTTAGTTTCATCTGCCTTGGGATTCACCATCCATTTCGGAATTTGGAATGCAGTAGATTCTCCACTGCTGCTGTTCCAAGACCTGGAGTCTCAAAGTGCCAAGCTTTTCTTTCACTATTTTCTCCTCATATGTTCTCATTCACTCACTAGCCCCTTCATGAATGTCTGGCAGTCTGGACGTCAGCCTCCCAAGGTCAAGTGTGTTATACATTACGACCCTCAGTGCCTTTAATCAAAATAGGATATTGACCAGAATAAAGTCTATATGGTGAGTGCATGTTGGGTCTATATTTTAGATCATATCCTGGCTTTGAATGTAATTTCTTGCTGCAGCTTTCCCTGTTTGTCGGCCTGCAGTTTCCTAATTTATCTATCTACCTAGCCTTTCTCTGTAAAGTGTCATCCCGTGCTGTATAGCAATTTAGCATTTCTGTGTTTGGCTTTTTAGCCTCACTGCAAAAATTTGGAATCAAACATTGTGACCTGTCACTTCTAGAGTTGAAGCAATCTATTATTTCAGAATAGCATGTAGGACAATCAGTAAGTTAAGGTGATTTTAGCTCTGTCTTTAAATCAAATCTCCATTAATGTCGATTAACCCTATAAGTGATTGATACAGCCCTGCAGTCTTCAACAAGCTCTTCTGATTTTCTCCGTTTTGTTTTTATTTATTCATTTTTATTTATTTATTTATTTATTTATTTATTTATTTATTTTGTACATCCAGCACTATTCTCATATAACTTCTGTATTGTTGGCCCTCTGTCTTGAAGAAACCTATTATTACTAATTCTAGTCATCTTTTCTTTTGTCGTTTTCTACTTTTGGCCTATGTTTGCTGATCTCTAATTCAGACTGTCATGTTCCCATACCCATTTAAATCAAACATTCTTCTTTTTGACCAGGCATTCTAATCCTGTATCTCTGTTTTCCCATTTCACTGACATCTTTTGAATGCCTTTCATGAGGTCAGGATGCTTACTCCCCACACCAATGTCTGATGTCATATACATTGTTAATTTTTCCAATATTGTTTATATATAAATCTTGAGATTTGTTACTTTGAACAGTTATTCATTATATTTTTCACTTTTAATGCTACAGCAAAATACAATCAACTTCAGAGACAGCCTAAATATCTGAATTCATCTACCAAATTTAAAATTTCTTTAGCCAAATCTTATTAGTAACTATCCACTTTTGAATTGTGTGTGTGCAGTCTACATACAGTGGCTTTAATCCTGTTTCCTCCTACTCAGAGGAACCGGGGGAGGTGACTGAATGTCAGAGAAAAAGATGATAGGGTAACATAGATAGCCCCACCTATTTCACACGGACTTCTCCAGTCTCATTTCTATCTCAGACAGCGAGGAGAACACTGCTCCAGGCCACGCCCCAAAATCACAGAAATTGTGACTTTACATTAATTTTCCAGTTGCTATTTGCATCATCACTAAAACTTGAGTCACTAAACAGTGAGACACTATTAATTTATCTTTCAATGTTATTCCAATCAGTTGTAAATTACCATTGTATGTATCTTAACTTTGCAAATAAAAATAATAAATGTCAACACCATCATAAACACCTTGAAGCAGAACACCATTTCCAGATTAGCACATTTGACTTTGTACTTTTTCATTCAAACATTGAAATTCAGATGGCAAGGTTCAGTTGTAACATAGATGAGTTTGATTGGCAACACATTCTGGACATCTTTCAGCACAAACACATACTCTTCCAAACACTCTTCACATTACACACAGAGACACACACACAGAACAGACTCTTATGTTTACACAGTTTTTAGTAGGTCAGTCCACTATACCTATATTAAATGTATGTATGTTTGTATGTTTTCAGGAGACATTCAATTTGGGCAGTGATTGTGTTTACTTAAGGCCTGAGAAGAAACAGCGCGTCCCCCATTTCCTCTCTGCCATGGGATCCCTGAAGAGAACACAGCGTCCTATGTCTCTCCTTATGACCTCTGATATCTCCTGAGCCTAATTCATGTGTCAAAATGTTGCTTCATACAGTCAAATACACTTTTAAAGAAGTCTATGAAGACACAAATGATTATTTATCACCCAGATTATTTCAGCCCTATAGTGACTAGAATATACATGTTACAGATTTATGTGTTAGTTAATGACCACTTCAGTAATGTTCTCATCACATCAACCACATCCACACAGCACACTCCTCTTCTCCTATTATGAGATAAAACCATTTCTAATGAAACATATTCATCTTGAATACATGATTTCCCATGTATTTCCCCTCTGTTTGCTTCAGGAAGGTGTGTTCCAGAGCAGATTTCACTGTTCATGAAATAAACCCTTCACATACATGTACCCAAACATCTCACAGACGATAACAGAGTCCAAAAGTGCATTCACACTCCAATAAAACATACAACCACTTAGAACAAACTAACCATTTTTTGGGAGTTGCCAAGGACTTAGTGTCTTGATCAGGGACACTTCGTCATCAACAATTCACATAAACGCATTGACTATCTCATGCATTATTACACAGCCATATACAGGAACAAATTAAGATTTCACAGTGACAGGAAATCCTGCTCTTTTCAAAGAATAAAATCTCTTGTCTTGGCTTTTTTCAGAAAAGCAGGCTCCTCCTCCTCTTGATCAGAACCTTTTTGTTTAGCCTAATTGAATAATTATTAATAATTTGTGTGTTGATAGGTAATTTTGGTTAAAAAACACCCAGTTACCATTATTTACTTTGATAAATGCGTTCATTTATTAGTACTGTTGCTTTCCTGTAGTCATTTATTTATCTATCGAATTTTTTATTTTATTTCAAAACATACTAATCAAACCTATTCTTTTAGTTCCCGCTTATTTCTTAAATTTTCCTGACTAATTTGACAATGCGTGTGTGTGTGAATCTAGCCTGTAAAAGATTCAGCTCTCCACATCAGAGCAACTGTGCTCTTTTACCACAATGAATCAACTCTTAGAACCTGTTGTTCACTATTTCTTAATCCAATTATATCATTAGTTATAACCTAACACATATGATATAATAACTTAAACTAAAATAAAAGCTCTGACTTACTAACTAACTTATTTTCCTTTATTTATATAAGTCTCTCCAACTTCTTCAAGGGTCATCCACACCTAATGTGTCTCATGCAATTTCATGCAAACTACCACACCCTTTTTCTTTACATATCAGCTGTCTACAGCAAATCAGGCATTTAAATGAGATAATGCTCCAAACATGGTTTATCTTTTTATCATAAATGCATTATCTTTTCTTCTTAGAGTTTCCTAAATTAAATAAGCTATCTCCTTTGTTGTTACTTTTATCACATCTATCATTAATATCATCCTTGATATATTTTCCCAATTCTTTATCTGGATTATAGATGTCTCCCTGTCTTTTTCTTTTCCAAATATTCAATGTATAATGTCTGCTAGTCAAACTGTACTCTAAGACAAATTTAGCTTAAAAATTAATTCACTTTAACCAACAAATCTAAAATGTTAGTATTTGTTTATCACTTTTAAATGACCATCTCCTCCTCAGCAGCTTTTCTGGCTTCAATGACCACATGTCAAAAATAGCTTTTCCTCCTCACACAAACTCTGAAGACGAGCTTATGTCCACACACACATAAAACAACACAAAGCCATGGCACACAAAGTAAAGCATCACAGAACAACACAAACTAACACAAGACAACACTTAGTCCAAATTTTCAATTTTACCCAATCTCAATTTTTTTTTTGAATTTCGATTTTAATCTTAATTTTAACACTTTCTCTTTTATCTTTGTAAAGCGTTTTCTCTTCTTCTCTTCCTCTGCGCGCAGTCCTCTACGATCGATCCATTTATATACCGGTTTCCCTACCGAATTTCGTTACCTGTCATGGCTTTAATGATTGCTACAGCGTGTCCGCCTTTGCCTACCGAATTTCGTTGCCTGACTTGGTGGATTAACTAACATTTATTCATCTTTGTCCCTACCAAATTTGTCTGCTGGTCGGATCCGATAACTAAGACTATCCCTACCGAATTTTCTAACCTAACCAGCCTTTCATTGATTATCTAGCCGTTTCACAAAATTAATTTTCACGCTGCCATCTAATTCACACATGCAGGTACTGTTCTTCCCACACATGGCCATTTAGCCTGGCTCCCACGTTACTCACTATACTACACATCATGCGGACCACGCTATTTATCACTATCTGCAGTTTCACTTCTTTGGTTAAATAAACCCATGCATGGGCTTTTCCTTTTGTCCTCTAAATACACCTGTGCACAGGTTTTTTCCTTTTCCCTACCGTTTAGTGTTCCCTACCGTTTAGATTGTCCCTACCGAATTTACGCTCAATTTTCACAAAGTAGATGAGTACCATGACTTACAGTTTCTTTCGAAATCTGGCACCGCATACTCAACTTACTGTTTTGTTACTCATTAGCTCAAACTTTCACATAGTCGATGAATACCATGACTTACAGTTCCTTTCGAAATCTGGCACCGCATATTCAACACTGTTTTTGTTAATCGTTTGATCACTTGTCCCGATCTACTAGCCTAATTTTATATTCATGATTTCTAAGTCCTTTCTTTACATCTTGTAAATTCTTAATTCTCTTATCATGTCATGTTTAATCCATTATTATGAATTCTCTTAACATGTCATGTTTAGGCCTTTATTATGTTAACACTTCTTAGAGGGGACCTTACTCCCCCCCTTTTTATTTATATCCATAAATAAAAACAAATTTAGATGAGGCCTCTGCACCATCAACACATCGCAGCCTTTCCCCACACAAATGATTCTTTACAGCGTGCCCACAGGACCACCGCAAACCAACAGCCAAATCAACAAACCCTCACTGGCTCCCAATGTGAGAAAATCACTCACCTTTAAACGCCGGCTGGGAGCGAGAGTGGGTCCACCGAAAGAGGCCGCTGGCGCCGCTGACCAGGAACAAAAATACCCCCCCGTTCGTGACGCCAAAATGTCGTTTTTGTCAGGCTTCCTTCTGCTTCTGAACGATAGGTGATGAGTTGATGATGCAGAAAAAGACCTCGCTGACACAGGACTTGTACTGAACAAAGGGATTTTATTTAGTTACAAGTCAGGCGTCAGAACCAAGCTGCCACAGCAGCTTGGGAGAATGTGCTCCTGCCGAATCTCCGAACAATTCTGCCTCAGAAAAGCAAAACCAACACTATATAGATTCTCTAACACTCCTATTTGCAGGCATCACATGTTTCGACACCCGCCTTTCTCCTGTTTCCATAATACAACAACTTGGAAAACAAGTTGGGTCCAGATATGCCATACTGTCCCATGATCTTTACCTTGGACAATATCACCATTTAATCACACAAGAGACATCTATATTTCCTAACTAACCATATCCAAGACAGACCCTCAAGCTTCTTGTCCTATACAGGATGCCTATTGTACAACGTATGGTCTGACTTGTCATGTGTCCAAGAGACCCTCTTGTCTCATGTTTACTTATTAATGTAAATCTTTAATACGCTTAAGTATTAAACAACAGTTGTGTTAATGTGTTCTTCTTAGTTCATATACTTCACCACCCTGAGTGCTTGTCAGACTGTAACAGAGAAATATAGCTGCGAGTGGCCCGAGAGGAGCGATGAACGAGATGACGAAAGGTGAACAAAGATGGAAATGAAATGGCAGAGGAAACAGTGGAGTAAAAGCAGTACGGCGTGGGATTCGAATAGGTTACATAAGAGAACTAAACTGAAAAAAAGGAAGCCTTCATTGAGCCACTGAATTGAGTGAATTCACATTTCTTTATAGCAGTCATTTTTGGTTAGATTTCTTTTTGACTGATATGGATTTTAAGACTGGGTGTGGACTCAAAAGCTTGACCTGACAACAGTCTCATCTTAAACAGAAAAACACCTTTTAGTGGCCGTGAACAAAAACACAAGGCAACAAATGACACAAAAATACACAAGAGTTTAGATACGGACAAGGATGCTTGCTGGTCGGCAGACAAGACGAACAGGAAACAGTGCAGGCTAAATAGACAGCTGGAGGGATAACGATAAACAGGTGAAACACATCAGGGCGGGGCAAGTAATCACACAGGAGGGAAACTTTACAGGAAGCAGACACTGAAACCAGAGGCAATGGTAATTATTTCAAAATAAAACAGGAAAGAGAACATAAGACTACTCAGGATATGTTATATATATATATACATATATAGATATAGTATATATATATATATGCATATACATACAAATATACAAAATATTATTATTCATAATAATAAAAGTAATTATAATAATAATAATCTAGAATCAGAAAGCCTTTATTTGCATTGCATGACTGTACAATTAGATGCTGCTCTTAACTCCATTCAGAAAGGCCCTTGTTTGGACTGGGTCGCGAACCCGGGTAAAAGGGAAGCGTGCTAACCAACCACTACACCAACCGTGTGGCAACAATGGTATCTATACACATAACTCACATCATCACTGTCACAGATACAAATTGTGTTTTGACCTTTCCTATAAACACGTGGTTAATGGACAGACACATGAACTAACAGCGAGATAGAATGTTGATGATGAACAGTGAATTAGAATAATAATAGTATTTATCTATAAATAATTCTGCAACACTCTGGTCATTAGTTTTGAGTTATAGCCCTCACTCTCTCTCTCTCACACACACACACACACACGCACACACTGACAAACAAACACCAAATCAATAATGAGGGTTAACTGAACCTATCATCCCTACTGTGTAGAGTTTCTGAGTAGGCATCACTGATACACATGACTCTTTAGTATAAAGTTGCAGGGTAAATATCTATTGGTGGAAAGTGGGTTGATTTATCACCAGGTCCTCAGGTTTGAATTATTTAATATAAGGGGCCCACACACACACACACACACACACACACCAGACCGGTCATATACTGTATATTGTTATTAATCGCTCCAAATAAAGCTGCTTTTTTTTGCTTTCCCGCTTGAAAATAGATACTGTACGTGAGTTTAACCACTGTTTCTCCACGGTGATTCAATTAAATGTGTAAAATGTGAACGTTTCCTTTCTAATCTTGTATCCCACTCTTGGTATAGACCACAATTAGAAACATGTAGCAGTAGATTGTACTTTTGTGAGATAACTTCACTGTTATTCATGAAAATAGCTTTTTACGAGTGTCGCTTGTTTTGAGCTGTTTAACAACCTCTGCAACCCTTGTCTATCTGTCTGTCTGTCTGTCTTTCTGTCTGTCTGTCTGTATATTTGTCTTTTGTGATTTTTTGCTAAATGTAGGTAGCGATGGACTGATTGGACCTAATTGTCACAACAAACGTAACCTGCAAAGACTTCATTGTAAACCTGCGACCAACAGCTAAAATCAAATGACACTTACAGTATATATAGAATATTGTCATGATGTACTTGGCCGTGCAACTGTCTTGTTCCCTTTCTGCCACGCCCTCTTGTCCTTTTCCTGCAGCTTCCAGGAATTGTACAAATCCTTGCAACATGGGGCCATGCGTTATCATTCTGCAACATGAGGCGATGGAGATTGGTGACTGGGGCAACAGTGAGCCCGAGGATCTCTGTATTTCTGTGCATTCAAATTGCTCTCTGTAAAAAAGTTCTTTGTCCACAGGTTGTGCCCCGCCCATACATAATTAGCTCGAGCATGCAGTTGTGTGTGGTTTACTCTTGTGGACACAACTAGCACAAACAGGGTGAAGGGAAACACTTCAGTTGTCCTTTTTCAGTGTCTATCATTCTGTCTATGTTCAAATAATGACATTTGGAAATATTCTTATTTCCTGTTAATGAGTATCAGCTCCTTCAATAAAATTGATTTAGATTAATTTAACTCATTGCATAACTGACTGTTACCTATAACACGTCCTGGTAAAACTGAAAATGACTCCTGAAATGCATGAATGCATTAATCTGTATTGGTTCACTCAATATGATGGAAACAAATAATGTCTGTTCACAAATGCTTTCTCCTGGCCTTTAATGGCTCACATGTTCCATGCACTCTCTCTCTCGCTCACATGTGCAGCGAACAGTCTCGTACAAGGTCCAGCATTTAAAGAGCGGGAGAACATGATCAAACCCCAGCACCAGCTGTGACAATCAGCTCACCTGCAACCGCTTTCATCAGTCATCACCTCGGCTGCTGACCTGTCACCCAAACCCACCTCACAGTTAACAAATGTGCTCTGGACATCACGTGACTCTTTGTTCGTTTTCTCCGCTCTGCAGCAATGAACGGCACCACTGCTGGTCTCAAGCAGCACACTTGAAATCCACTGAGATAGAACAATATATCTGACCCCTACAGTGCCCCTGGTGCATGGAAACAGCCAGAGTGGACATTACTCCAGACTTGCAGTAACCTGACATCTTCAGCTGTCTGAGAAACCTTCCCCTCATCCTCCTCATCCTCCTCCAGAGCGCAATTACTCATTACATTAAAAGTGTAAAAAGTAAACCAGATATTCAGGTGAATTAGCACTGGATCACTACACAGGTGCCTGTGGATTTGCCCTGTCTTAGTCATTGCCCTATGCTCGCTTTGAACGTGTTTTACGAGAGTAATCCACCTGTACGGATGAGACCAGCTGATCACCTGACAGCCCCAGGGAATGTCAACATGTGTGAGATGAGTGAATGACAAGATGAAGGGACCGAAGCATGCAAGAGAAAAGTGTTCCTGTCTGAACTCACACCAGAGTTGTTTAGTTTAATGTGAGACCTGTCTAATTTAATTTTGGTTGCTTGCAGAGTTGCCAGTTAGGTGAGAATCAGTCCCAGTAATGAGTCTCTAATTGTTTCAGCATGTATCCTCCCCCTGGAAATGTGGGAAAGATTGTTTAATCTCTTGACTCATACAGAGCTCCCTCTGGGAAGCCGATGGTGTAACATCTAAAATAATTACTGGCTTCTTCACCACAGGTCACAGCAGCGCTTTGGCATCAATTACGCCTAATCAAACATGTCTGTCCTCACACTGTTTGGATAAAAGCAGATGACACTGTTCCACCAAAAAACCTTCAATAAGGCAATTATAAATTAGACACATGTGAGTTTGGATTCAGCCTTAAAGGGGTACTTTAGGTTTTTTGAAGCGTGGTTACACACACATAATGGCTACATGACCCCTGACCCCCTGCTCCTAGAACAAACAAAAGACAGGAACTAAACCAGGGTTCAAATTTAAATATAAACACCTTTCTGTTACAGAAATGCAGCACTGTTAACAAACAATTAACCTAATAAAATCTACACGACAAATGCTCCTATGATGACCATTAAATGACACGTACACGATACATTTGAAATGTCCCCAACATGAACACAACTAACGAAAACAATGTTAGGAACTTCTTATTGTCTTTTAGACCAGAGACACTGGCATTGATAACCATGATTTCAAAGTGATCAGTGTGTCTCTGTCACTGGGGTTAGGCAGTATTACATTTACGTGAGTCACTATGCCCCAGGCAATAGGCCTTACCGTAGGCAGCAGGGCTTTCAGACTACTAAATAATTCACTAATCACAAATCATAGTACAGATTACATACCACCTGCTCCAGTTTCATATTTTGTTTTGTTAAAAATCTGATATAGGTGATATTGGGCCTCTGAGGAGCTGCCTCTTACCCTTTGTCTGCCAAAGAATCCTCTCTCTGCTGATTTTACTCACCCAATTTCCCTGCAGACTCTCTGGCCATGGTAATGTGATGCCAGAAGTAGTACAGCATGTTGTAATGTGTCCGTGTTCCCCCACCCATTCTCAACGATCAAGCCTGAAACCAGCTTTTATGCCGGTGGCTTCAGACTCTTTAAGTGCTGTGCAATGAGTGTTTTCTCAAAATCACTGAGAAATATTCAAACACTTCATTGTGACTACGCTACAATTAAAAGCCTTGTGTTTTAAGTTCGGGGGCCTGAACACGCACAGTTGGATTTCCGTTGCAAAACAGTCAAACGTAGGCTGCAATATACTGACGAGGACTTGTGTCATTTCAATCTCCGTTCAACGTTGTCGTAAAACAATGGAAAATACGTGGCTTTTCTAATTTCTAGCTTCAACATATTAAGCTGTTTGTACCGGCAGCTCATTGTAGGTCCTGCGGTTTTTTTGTGTATACTCTCACACACACACACACTCACACCCTGAAACAGTAGCTGTGTTGGTGAATAGGCCTGTGGGACTGGGCAGTTAAACGACCAATTAACTGAGCTGATCAATAAATCTCCCTCCTGACCAACCTAATTAACTGCTACTGTAACGAGAGAGCTGTTACAGCTCGAGGCATGTTTACTGTGCAGCTAAATGGGCAGCCAGGAATTCAGGCCTGGATTTTGAGTGAACATGCAAAGGTGAAATGTGTCTATTGCACCTTTTTTCCCCCTGAAAAAGAAACCATGAAGCTGTGTTCCCACTGTGTGTGGAATGGTTTGGTTCGGTTTGGTACAGTATGGTACATATTTCCATTAGGAATAGTACCAAAATCATTTCATTCGGTACCACTAAGTAAGTGTGATTAGAGTGGAGATAGAAAAACGTCACTCCATGGGATCGGTGTTAATATGCAAACACCTGCAGTCTAGTACAAACCCTGACGTTAACACAAACAGCCACAAACCGAGCAGGAAATAAAGAATTGCTCGTCGTCATCCGCCGTTGCCGCCATGCAGCCATCAGGCACACCTACTGTTCTCGGACGAAACGCAACCCTGACCGAGGGCTTTACCGTTTTCCGAACCGCACCGTACTGTACCAATTCAGTGCAATCTAAACTGACCCGATGTGTAATAAGCTGTAATACCTGGAGAAAACACATGGAAGCAAACTCCACACTTCTGATGGGACCAGGATTTGAACCATCTTGTTATGACGATGCTCACTTCCACCCCTCAGCGCGCTGCCTTCGATAATTACAAGTGTCATTTGTAAAAAGACTTCATCAGATGACATTGGTATTGGTGGAAACTCACAGCTGTGATGTTGGATGGGGAAAAAGTGGTCTCCAGCTTTCCCTAAGATTTACATAATATTTCAGAGCAAATAAATAAATAAATAAATAAATAAATAAATAAATAAATAAATAAATAAATAACCAAATAAACATGTTGCTATTTTTATTTTTCATTTCATTTTGGGGGCAAAATAGACCTAGAGCCCAAACCAGAGTAAAAAGTTGTGTCCACTGCTGAACCAACTGTTTTTAACATTTAAATGAGCTTTTTCCAAATAATTACTTTATTGCGAAAGGTTTCTTTTTTCTTTTTTTAAAAATGGAAAGCTAGTACTTTGGCTTAAAAGGATTTAGACAAGGACAGAAATAAGAGCAGGGTTAATACTGGTCTGGCATTTCCATGATGACGAGCCCTCTACGAGCTGTGAAAGAGCAATCCCTTCTCCATGGACTCATAAGTCACTTGATGTACACACTATGTTCCATGTCTGTTGGGTGTCAGTGAGCCATCTCGCTGACACACTCGCTTCTGTTTGGGTGCGAATGCAGCGGCGTGAGGCGTTCAAGTGCTGCACATTGGACCTTTACATGTTCTATTTTTTGACGGTGACGTGCGTGCGCGCAGGCACACTGACGACCAGAGAGAGCACTAAAGCTGATTATTCTTTAGACGGCTCACAGCTATACTATTACTCATGTACATGCTCCTGATTCACAGACACTGCACATGTTCATCCACCCTATCTCTCTCACACACAGCAATCTGTAATCCAGGGCATTAATAATGAAATAAACATGTCTCGAGTTATTGATGTCTATTGCTCGCGCCCTGAATGCAGCGTTCACGTGCACGCGTGTGTTGATTTGTGTTTCTGGTGCACTGTTGTGTGTCCGTTTGACTCTCGCCACTGGAGCTGTGTTGTTTTAAACATTACTTCATCACAGTCAAAGTGATCACTTTAACAGGCACTCTCTTTCTCATGGTTGTGCAGGCACTCTCTTCATCCGCCGTATAAACACAAAACAGTGTGGGTTCATTATCAGCATTTAAAGGGACGCACTTAAATT
Organism: Solea senegalensis; assembly: GCF_019176455.1. NCBI lineage: Eukaryota > Metazoa > Chordata > Actinopteri > Pleuronectiformes > Soleidae > Solea > Solea senegalensis. The sequence goes on along the minus strand of NC_058030.1, from coordinate 7,398,416 downwards.
GTATATTAAGTGATCAGTTAGCACTATTGCTACAGAGCAAGATCATTCTTACTGAAACACGTATCCATTATTGTCCGGAGATTATGTTTATCACAATCACTCAGTTCACAAAAAGACAAATATGCACATAATCCATATGGCTTTAATGAATATTCAGCTTATTCATCCAGTGTGGCCCAATGTTTAGCTGCTGGGACACATCTTGTGTGGCTATTTCCAGTGACTGCTTGCAGGTGTAGTTACAGTTGGAGTAAAGCACAGATCGTATACGTGCAAAGTGATGGATGCAAACACTTTTTTTTTTTAAATCTCTGGCTAAAATGAATCCCACCTCCAGTTGAGTTTGAACATTCATCTGTCTGGTTATTGACATATTCCTTTTGTTCACGTTTTAACGTGGATGTAATTACCATTACACGACATTCCTGTTCCGTTCAAATGTGCCACTCAAAGAATCTGACATTACGCATGCATGCATGAGATAATGCTTTTTTTTTCCCCTTCTTTCCATCATCCCTCTTCTTTCTGCTCCTCCAGTTTCTCCTCCTCTCAATCCCCTCCCTCCCTCCGCCCCTCTCTTCTTGTCCCACTCTGAATCCCTGTCAGCTCCGTTGACTTTGAAACTTACAGTACAGAGAAGATAATTCAATTTCATGTTCCGTTGGCTCAGTCGACAGACAGTAAGAAATAAACCGTGAAATCCAACTGCCTCAGAAATGATTTTCTTCCTCTCATCTTCTTTTCTCACCTCACTTTTCTTTCTCTCGTCTTCTTGCCCCGTTCTCTGTCTGGTCTTCTTTCCATTCACTCTTACCTCCAGCGCTCCACGTCTCACACTTTGACTCTCAGGTGTCTCTGCAAAGCCACGCCCCCATCTATTTTGTGTAAAGCTTTATGACTTTGTGTACTCCTTTAAAAACTGTTCCAGTGTTAAACACATCTACTGGCTAATCTAAGACATGAGAAGTAATGTTATATTTTCTCTGAGCGCAAATAAAACTATTGACACCGACAAAGATTTACAATATTTTTATCTACAAGGGTTAGGGTTAAAAAATCCTTGGACTCTTTTGGACTCTCCACAAAGGGAGCACACAGAGCATGTATCATGGTTTCCACCAAGTGGTACAGCGCACTCCAGCTCCTCACAGTGCCGACTAGAATGGAACACCCCGATCTGTTTTGTGTTTCCACCGCGGGGCGTGTGGGGTGGATACGTTATTTATGTAGCCATTAATGAAATATGCATCAGCTACGTGAATAGCACGCCAGCGCGGAGCGGAACAACTGAGCTTATGTGTCACCAGCTATTCCATAAAGCGTCTTTTCTTAACAATCTTGAATTGTATCAAACAAACCTCAAATCTCCCAATCTATACCTTCATCAGTTTTATGGAAATTTGAACTGTGATGATGTCATATGAGGTCATTTTGTAAAATGAAAATCAATAGATTTTTTTGGGAAGGGTGGATTTAATATTGTTTTGTGTGTGATGGATAGAAACTAAGAAACTAATGACCTAATCAATGGCTAATTAAAAAAAACAACAACCCACGACTAAGCTCCAGACGTCGGCATTAAATAGTGCAAAACAGAAAAATGAATGTTTTTTTTTTAAGTATTTAAAGAACTTGTATGTGAGAGTAATAACTTATTGATAGATCCAATTAAAAGTTATAAAGTGGGTGAGCTGTATTTAATAATTCTGAATAAATGTTCTGGATAAAGATGGAGAAATTAAAGAGAACACAGCAATTTAAAGATGAAATTACCTTTTAATGAGTTAGAATCAGACACAGAGCCACCTTAAAAGTTCACCACATCGTAGTAGGTTGTTTTTTTAAAAATACAGTATTGAAATTGCCAAATTATTTCAGAACATGATAGTATGGAGGCGAATATACAACACATTACCCAGAGAGAGAAAGCAGAAGAGAACAACACTGACTTATTATTGAGTAATGGTGAATTTCCTTTTTGTTTTTAACATATTCAGCTTAAATACTTTGTATGGAAAACGTGACGCAGTAAAGCACTTCAGGGAAGGCAGGGGTGTTGAACAGTTGACAGATTGAAAACAACAGAAAAATGAAGAAATAAGAAGAACTCGAGGTTGACAAGAGCCAACAGAAGAAGAAAATAGGCAACTACGTTCCTTAACCGTACACAGTATTAGGAATACTGAAGTAATGAATGCTTAAGACTGGGATCACACAGAACATTCAGTATTTTAGCAGCGTTTGAGGTGCTTTGCGCTCAGATTTCATCATCCAAGAAGCAGCATTCTCGTAGCGTTAAGCTCTGGAAAAAATAAGAAACGTTATTAGTGGTCATTTCTAGCCCCGGTCACAGACGTCAGTGGTACAATCATTCTTCCTCGACCGTTGGCCAAACAAAGTTTTTTCAAAGCCATATTTTGTTTTGTTTATTGAACAGGTAATGAGACACAGATCACAAAAGAGTCTGGTTCCCTTACAGAAGACCATATGTGAAAACACCCTATAACACATCCTGCAACACTACGATACTCTAGTTGGCTTCAAAGGAAACACACTCTCCACACTAAGGCACTAAGGACAGACTGCTTCCTGAACTGGCTCTAAATGTTGTCACTGCATCTTAAATATGAACCGGGGAATCAACCAACACTATGTTTTTTTTGTCTTTTTTTTGCAATGCCTTGCATTTTGAAAGACTCTCAGCCCGGGACATCGCAGTGGAACTGTTAAGTGGGGTTGAGAAAACAAAGCAGGCAATAGCCTGGGGCCCTGAGCAGACAGGGGCCCCTCCAAAAACAGCTGACAACGTGAAACCACATGAAAAAAAGGAAGAATGCCTTGAAAAATGTCGTGCTTAACCTTTAAATATGTCCCTTACATTCAAACCCAAACTTATTCATGTCACTTACATGTGAATTCTGCTGCTGCTCAAACATGCTTATTCAACTGTATGACGGGATAAATCCTAATGCTATAAAAGCTAATAAAAAAAAGGCTAAAATTAATAAAAGACCAAAGACAGGCAAATTAATAAACTCCCCTACAACGACCAACGTCACCAACCTTATTCCGATTCAGGGCCCTCTGAGTCTCAAATGCCAAGGGCCACCAAAGTCTCCTAATACACCGCACTGCAGCTGTTAATAAGCAACTCTAAGCTGCCAGGGGTCAACAAAGTGTGCAAAAAGAGCAACAATGAATGGGCGTCAATATCAATGTAATAATATCTATTATAGCTTTACCTCATGTTACTTGGGACTCTATTTTTAAACTACAAAAATCACTGATTTAAGCTTATTTTTAATAATCAGTTTTGACCAGGAAGACTGAGTGATGACTGTAGTTATAGCAGAAAAGAATAGGTGGTAAAACCCCCCACAAAGACCCAAATAACAGAGATTAAATCAGAAGAATTGCAGCAGAAACCACACGTTTTCAGTAGCGTACTGTAAAATGCACCATGTTGTGAGGTGTACAGTGATTTCCACGAGACAACAACCACGGTCTTCTCCATTTACCATCTGTACGGAGCCCAAGGAAAAGGAACTAGAAACAAGATCTGACAGTGAACTTAGTGGCAATAGTGCATCATGTTCAGCTTGAACAAAAATGTCAGGAACATTGCAATCAGACTAACATGCAGTATGTGTACATAAGCGGGGCTATTTGGGCCGTGTGTCATAAACATAGTGCAAACACTTACATCTAAGCTATGTCCATGGAAAGAGCAACACGCGTAGAGGTCGATCAGATTAAGAAAAAACCCCCAAAAACATTCACACAGAGAGGAATATAGGATGTATATGTCTCAAAGCACTTTTCCATTGCACAACATACTTTTTTCTAATAAGTGAAAGACAGGAAGTGAGTTGTTGAGCCTCTGAGTAATATGCCTTACACAAGCTTCCTCTGCCTGCTAAAACTCTTCATAGTCTTCATAAATATTCACACCACCGGAATATAGTCATTTTGTGAGATTACAGTTAAAACAGACACAGAATTGACACTACATGACATTAGTGTAGGAAGGGCCAGTTTCTCCTCAGGCCTCATTGTACACTGTGATTGTAATTTATACACTTGACATATAATGTATAAAAACTCAAGTGTTGGCGGATTTAGGCAAAGCAGGAGGATCGCCCGTGCCCGACATCTGTTAGCTCTTGATCGACGTTTAGACCGCTAATGTACACACTTTGAGTTCAACTACACAAACGTCGTGACAATCAAACATGTCGTTGTCTTTCACGCAAAAGCTCAAACGATAAGACTGTCTTCACCGGATGTGGCTGTGGATCAGGAAGTTAAGCGGGTCATCTGTATGAATGAGTGCGATAGGATGTGAACAGCGTAACTGCAGTGTCTTTTAAAGCGGTCTTTCACTACTATAGAAATACAGACCATTTATTTTAGACACATACAAGTCATACCCTTGAGCAAAGGCCATCGCATGGGATGGCTAGTGTCTCAAACACAACCCCCCCTTTAACAGACAACACCAGATTTAGATTTGTGGGGGCATTTTGCTCCATGTGATGATCTCTCTCCCCTTCCATGCCACTGCTGTGTGCTTCGTTCCCATTTGCTCATATAGAGGAGTAAGAGGTGGTTTCACATTGAGGTGCAGAGTTCTTCATTAACGTACATATCGGTTTGAAAACATGTGGGTCGTGATCTGCCTTTGAGGTTGTGATTATTCAATCCTTTATTACCACCATTAGTGGCGATGCTTCAATGCTGTGTTTCAGTTTCTTTAGAATGCAAGGTTGTTCTGTTAATACGGGCAAACACAAACACCCAGGTTTACTGTGTGTGTGTGTGTGTGTGTGTGTCACACAACTGCAAACATCAAGGCATTTTGTGTCAGACCAACCAGGAAAGAAAGTTCTTGAATAAATTCTTAAATAAATTGCAAACCAGGTGGCAAAGTTGTGATAAACAATGTACAGTGTAACAAGATGAAGAAAAAAAAACAACAACAACACATATCCCAGAATAAATAATAATAATAATAAAAAAAAACACATATGCATTTATAGAATAGTTTGACATTTTTGGTAAAGGTGCATCCTCTTTCGTGCAAGCTAGGCTAGCCCTTGCTTCCACTGGACACGCAAATATTGAACTCATTCAAAAATCGGACTCTGGGTGACCCACGGTAGCCAAAGTGTGAATTACAAAATGTTGAACTGTTCCTTTAAGTGTCAAGAGCAGTTTAATAAAACACATCTTTCCTCGATTTTCCCCGACTCACACATTGCCATCAACTCTTTAACAGAAAGTACAACGGATTGAAATTATTTGAACATAGATTATCTTGTTAAATTGAGACTCTATGACCAGACAAAGTAAATATTAACAGTATCTTACAATGGAAAGAAAGATTATTGAAATATCTATTGGCTTTCACATAAGCATATGACCACACACCAAGACGCATAAAAGAATCAAACTCAGGAAAAAGGAAATAAGTTAACATATCTTAACATGTAGAGATTTACAGTATATACATCCTTTAAGTAACACGGTTTTAGTTCAAGGACTGTTATCCCCTTTGTTCTCCTTTCAGTTGAGACTTTCTGCCGTCATGATGCTGCTGCTGCTCGATCACGTCCAATAACTGATATCAGACTGGATCCAGGTAAAGCAGACTACACAAAAATAGACTTCTTTTTTTTTTAAATGTAATCCTTAAAGATGATCAGTTTTTGTCTGATCCAGTGGCAAATATTCCAATGGCTTTGGAGCATGGCCGAGGTCCACACTTTGAGAAAAAGAAAAGTCAAATATATAGCGTATGTTGTTCAGAAAAAAGGAAAGAAAGTGTAACTTCACTTTGGGTAGTTTGATGTTCTTATCAAGCTGTAAAGGATACAAAAAAAGAGATCTTTATTTATTTAATTATTTTGTGCATTTTTGCTTTTTCTATTGGTCTTTTTTTTCCTCTGTATAATTTTAATGATTTTATTCTTTTTTTTAGCATTTTCTTTGCAATATATAGACTGTTGAAAGTTTGTAAGAAAAATTAGGATATTTTACAGCTAGTGTACATTTTCTAAGCAGGTAAACAAAATGTAAAAGTGCTCTTATTTTGAAAGACTTATATATATATATATATATATATGTATATATATATATGCATATATACATACGTATATATATATATATTCCCAGTGTTTATAAAGAAGTAGGAGGCACTTAGGTCCATCTTTGTGGTGACAGACAGTCATTAATGTTTCCAGGCTCAGGGAGAGGTCTGGTCAGGTTCTTGTAGAAGTGTGGTGGGACAACATGAGACTAGGACCCCAAGGTGGATTCATGAAGGCTTTTTGGGTGAAGACACATTAAGCATGTTGGCCTTGGACTAGCCTATGGTGGCCTGCTATGACTTATTTGACTTCTTTCTTGTTCCCCTGATGCCACAAGTATGGACAAAAAGAAAGAAAATAGTGCTCTTAATTTCATTTAAGACTGCCTCATCCTACTTTCACTGATTGCTGTTGAGAATGTGATCGTTTACTTTGTCTGCGATCTTTGATCTTTGATCCTTGTCTATGTAGATACCTGTGGTCAAAGCCACGCTGACAGTTACAGGAGTATTCATTGGGACAAAGGTGGGGAAAAAAAATGCAGCAGTGCAATACGGCGACAATATGGTAATATTTTTGTAATAGGGAGGTAAAAATATGATATTACTACTTAACATCATGACAATATCAGTGTCTTAGTAACAAGATAATATGACAGCAATAGGATGTTATTTCCAAATAAATATTCAGGTTTTACTTTGGTATATGTACATATGTATATATATACACCGTATACATATATATGTATATATATATATATACATATGTATACATTTCCAAGCAATAAAGTTGAAATTCACCTCCCTCATGTTTCACACACAACCTTTTGTTTCAAGGTAACATTGTGTGTGTGTAATTACCATGAATCAGGGCTGCACACATCTGTTTCTAGTTAGTTTCATGACATCTTATCACATATATTCATCTGTGTGTGTCTGTTCTATCATCATCATCATCATCATCATCGTGACTAGCTGTTGTCGTTTTTATTACCTGGATATTACTTTGGAAATAGCATTATTCCTCAATTATATAAAGCAATCCAGGAACGTGTCCGTTAAGGAATGAGAGGCGGGTTATTGCGAGCGACCAGTACCAAAAAACACACCCACGTTTAATTAAGTCGTGTCATTGTTTTTCTGATTTTGAGCATTCTGACGTTGTCGACAGCGAACACATGAGAAACTGGACACACATTAAATGCGCTTGTGTCATGCACTAGAGACAGTGAAAAAACAACAGCATATGAAAGTGAAATCAAAGTAAAATGTACTAACATCGCAAACATTTTGAATGTGAAAGGGATGAAGTTTAAGGGTTACTGAGAGAAATAAAGGCTACACTGGGTGAATCATTTGTCCTACGGATCACGCTCTGCCTTTGTTTGTGTGTTTATTTGTGGGTAAAACAGCATAGAGGCATATTTCCAGCATAAAGTGGATCGATGTTGCTACAGTTTCATTCGTGGGCTTTAAAAGTCTCATTCCATCCCATTTAAGAGCATCTGCTGAGTTGTGTGCGACAACTAATGGTGAAACTTAAAATGCACTTTTTTTGTTTTAATATCGACGCTATTTGAAAATTTTTACACCTGGCCAACCCTAATGAGGTGTAGTGACTCGAATCTTGTCAAGCAATTGTAATGAGACAAGCTCATGACACGGGAAACTAGTAGAAAATGGAGAAGCCTGGTTACGATATCGCACAATACACACGCATCCGGTTTTTAAATGCAGAATTACACTAAAAAGAAAATGGTTGACAAACTGAAAAAAAAAAAAACTGTTGGTAACACTTACATGAATAAAGGTATATGAAGACAGCTTGCTTACTTGTAAAGTGAACTTAATTCATCGCGGTATCTAGTGAAATAATCTTTTTAAAGTTTGTCAACCATTTTTGCCCAGTACAGGTTCTCTTACTACCCAGTTGAAGTCTGGAGTTGTTATTGTACGACTGACATGTGCCCCATCACTGACTCACAATGAAAACAGACACAACATGTTAAAGTGAGATCAGTATAAATAATCGGGTGACAGGGTGACATGAGGATGCATAGACGAGGAAGTGATGGTACCTAAGCTATTGCAAAGAAAACCAAACCATACCTGACCCCATACAATCGGGTTCACCCAGTTTCATTCCAGTTTGATGTAATCAACACGTCACTGTCAAGGCCTTTTAATCAGTTCATCTGAAAACGAGCGAGACTTGAAAACACAAGCCCAGACCCAATCGCGTGGGTAAGGTCCAAGACATTTCTTTTTCATTTCTATTTTATTGTGATGCAATGCAGTGCAATCCAGTTCATTCCAAGCCAGCTAAAGACGCATCTCTCCACTCTAATAACGTCCGTCCAATCCTCGTACGACAAGCAAGTTGATACAAGGTAGAGTTCATTCTGCATTTCTGATTCGTGTGGTTTCATCACAGACTGTGTTGTGACTCTGCACCAGACTATGGCTCCAGGGCAATCCTTTTCCTTCTGATCCAGCATACTCATTTTTCAGTAATGATCTTGTCCAAACTAAAATTACCCGATTTATTTATTTTTTTCTCTTGTGTCCAGTTTATCCCAGTATGTCCAGATAGACCGGTGTGGCTTTCATCAAAGTAACCAGCACTTTCTGAATGTCCTTAATGTTGAGGCGCTGTTGTGGCTCTCTCTGCCAGCAGCCCAGCATAATATCGTAGACTTCCTTGGGACAGAGCCTGGGGCGCTCCAGCACTCTGCCCTGGGTAATGCACTCTATCACCTGGTAAAACAGAGAGACATGGTTATCAAGACTAAGCATTAGTGCTATATCCCAGAAAAACTTGGTTATTTGCATTTAAAGTGCAACACATGGGCAGAAAATGCTGTGGCACAGTCTGTGCTAATCTGGGGAGAGGATATAGTACTGACACAGTAATAGATCTCTAATAGATATCTATGAATACCAGCTTTACATTTATATATTAGTTGAAGGTATTTTGGAGGTTTTCTTTAGTTAATAAATGTATTCATACATGTAGTATTTCTGTGTTTATGTGTCTGCAAGATAAGCGCAATTATGGGTCCAATTTGTCCGTGGGAGTAGTTTTACCTGCTCTTCAAAGTTTTAACGTTTCACCTATTAGCTGATCGTCATCAGAGTACATAGATTGACTATACCAGTGTTCCCCAATCCAACACACCTGTTCAAATGAGTGGGTTGAATCAGGTGGTTTGGAGAAGGGAACCATCTTAAACATGCAGGACAGAGGTCGCCGAGGACCAGGATTTGGAGACATTGGACTATACTATGCATTCCATGCTCTACACACTGGCGGTCAGAAGTGACAAACCCACAAGCAGAAACAAAACCAAACAAAACGTCCAGGCCTTCCATGCAGCAGATAACGAGGGTGGCCAACTGTTCCCTCAACAACTAAAAGACAACTAAAGCCAAACTTTGCACAATCACTCTTTGCAGGCTCATAAAGTAAAAGCTACATTTTCATTAAATCGTTGTGACTCGACTTGATCGCAGTCCCTAAGGTCCCTATGGGTCCTACTGTGTTATTGACTTATATTATATATATTATATATGTATATATATATATATCATATTATATTTTGCCATGAATGTGGTCAAATGTCTGAGATGAGGCTGCATGTCGGAAACCATAGCGATATCAGAGGGTGATGACAGACTGAACTATTGTTTTTCAGTCATTTGATCAGCAGGTGGGTTAATAAAGCACTTTATTGGCCTTTTACTTTTCATTGCACTGACAGTAACACGGATAGTTGTCGTTTACTCAAGTTATTGCTACCTCAGCTGGTTTACTGTCTTACAGATGCCGTTCCTCTGCTTGCCCCGTGTGTGTGTGTGTGTGTGTGTGTGTACGTGTTTGTGTAGATCATTGGGCTGAGCTGCTGACATCCTTGGAAGGTTTTTAGGGTTTAGGCTTGTGGGTTTGTCGCCTGGTGACAGGGTAAGGCTTTGTGTCCATCAGTGTGGGGAGTGCAGTCTGTAAAGTCGATGTATTCACTTGGATGTCGAATGCCCAGGAGTTGATTTAGGGTACATCATGGCGCATGCGCCCTCATTGGCATCTCTAAACAAACTTGTTAAAAATTAAGCAATGCATACAGAGGATTTAGGATTCAATTATGATTGAATTCCTTCATGTAATGTATGCTCTGATACTGACACACCAAAGTAAGACAACAAGCAATCACAAGGTTCTGGTTCCATCATTAAATACAAAAGCCAAAGTGAATCAGTTTTTCTTTTCCAATTATTATTATTATTTTTTTAATAATTTTGCCATCTTTCACCATCCACACCTGATCAATCCATCTGAACTGGATGAGAACCTGGACCTAATGGCACTACTTGCCATGAGGTGACCTAATAATAATCCTGTTTTACCTTTGATATGTTAGAATTGTTAATCTATACAGTACAACCCACACAGTGAGGCTTGTTGACATCATGAGGGAAAAGCCTGATCTATTCAAAGCCCTTACCAGATTCTTGTTATGCCTGAACACATTACTGGCATGATAGGGTTTGCGAGTGTTAAAACTTGAATCTCCAAACAAGCTGCAGGTGTATAGAAAATGCTCAGGACCAGGAATCCCAGTTATCCCATCACACTCGTAAAGCACACACATGCATGACTCGTGGGTTTCACCTATTAGCTGATCGTCATCAGAGTACATAGATTGACTATACCAGTGTTCCCCAATCCAACACACCTGTTCAAATGAGTGGGTTGAATCAGGTGGTTTGGAGAAGGGAACCATCTTAAACATGCAGGACAGAGGTCGCCGAGGACCAGGATTTGGAGACATTGGACTATACTATGCATTCCATGCTCTACACACTGGCGGTCAGAAGTGACAAACCCACAAGCAGAAACAAAACCAAACAAAACGTCCAGGCCTTCCATGCAGCAGATAACGAGGGTGGCCAACTGTTCCCTCAACAACTAAAAGACAACTAAAGCCAAACTTTGCACAATCACTCTTTGCAGGCTCATAAAGTAAAAGCTACATTTTCATTAAATCGTTGTGACTCGACTTGATCGCAGTCCCTAAGGTCCCTATGGGTCCTACTGTGTTATTGACTTATATTATATATATTATATATGTATATATATATATATCATATTATATTTTGCCATGAATGTGGTCAAATGTCTGAGATGAGGCTGCATGTCGGAAACCATAGCGATATCAGAGGGTGATGACAGACTGAACTATTGTTTTTCAGTCATTTGATCAGCAGGTGGGTTAATAAAGCACTTTATTGGCCTTTTACTTTTCATTGCACTGACAGTAACACGGATAGTTGTCGTTTACTCAAGTTATTGCTACCTCAGCTGGTTTACTGTCTTACAGATGCCGTTCCTCTGCTTGCCCCGTGTGTGTGTGTGTGTGTGTGTGTGTACGTGTTTGTGTAGATCATTGGGCTGAGCTGCTGACATCCTTGGAAGGTTTTTAGGGTTTAGGCTTGTGGGTTTGTCGCCTGGTGACAGGGTAAGGCTTTGTGTCCATCAGTGTGGGGAGTGCAGTCTGTAAAGTCGATGTATTCACTTGGATGTCGAATGCCCAGGAGTTGATTTAGGGTACATCATGGCGCATGCGCCCTCATTGGCATCTCTAAACAAACTTGTTAAAAATTAAGCAATGCATACAGAGGATTTAGGATTCAATTATGATTGAATTCCTTCATGTAATGTATGCTCTGATACTGACACACCAAAGTAAGACAACAAGCAATCACAAGGTTCTGGTTCCATCATTAAATACAAAAGCCAAAGTGAATCAGTTTTTCTTTTCCAATTATTATTATTATTTTTTTAATAATTTTGCCATCTTTCACCATCCACACCTGATCAATCCATCTGAACTGGATGAGAACCTGGACCTAATGGCACTACTTGCCATGAGGTGACCTAATAATAATCCTGTTTTACCTTTGATATGTTAGAATTGTTAATCTATACAGTACAACCCACACAGTGAGGCTTGTTGACATCATGAGGGAAAAGCCTGATCTATTCAAAGCCCTTACCAGATTCTTGTTATGCCTGAACACATTACTGGCATGATAGGGTTTGCGAGTGTTAAAACTTGAATCTCCAAACAAGCTGCAGGTGTATAGAAAATGCTCAGGACCAGGAATCCCAGTTATCCCATCACACTCGTAAAGCACACACATGCATGACTCGTGGCACTAGAGGGGCAGGTGCTTACACATTTCTGGCAACATTAATTTGCAGATGAAACTGTCCTCACAGCGACACTCCAACGAGTGTTTTTGTTTGAACAGTGATTTTCATTTTTCCACTAACACAGATATTTATGTTACTTCCAGTCTAAACCAGCCTTGCATGTTACCTGTGTTTTTCCTGAGACTTAATAAGACAAGTCTGTTGCTCTTTGTTGTCATAAAGAGTCGATTACATTTTCCTTATGCTCAGCATATTTTCAAGAGCTTCATTTCCAATTTGTTTTCCTCTGTGCAGTCGTTTGAAAATGCTTCACTGGCACTTTCCACATGAGAATATCTCCCCTCTGGCTGTTTGGCTGAGAATTGAGTTTGAAAGAAAAAACTATTTCAGCTAACATGGCATGCAAAGTGGTCATTTTACATAATAAAAGAAAATGTTGCATTCTGCTCAAAATGAAATGCTATCATACAGATGCTAACAGCCACAGATTCACTGCGATTATTTGAACACTACTTATGTATTTGAGTGTTAATCTTCCGTGTCTAGCTTTGTGAATGAATGTTTCAAAGCAAACCATAGAAAAAGACAGACCTTCAGCCCCTAACTCTGATGTTGACTAGTCAAATTTGTTTGCTAATTTGACAGGCAGGTAGACGTCAAACCAAAATACCATATTTAGCAAAAATATTGAGCTTGTCCACCTGCAACCCCGCACCAATTGGAAAGTACTAACTGTTCCTCGCACACGTGTCCATGCCCCAGGATATGCCTTACTTAATCATCTATTTGAAATGAGATCATTAACATCTAAAGAATTTTTATCTGAAATTATAAATCAGAGAAGTGATAAGTACAGACTAATTTGTTGCCTTAAATTCAAACCAGTGGATTGCCATTGAACAGAATATAAGTTCACGTCACTAACGCGGTGCCATGTTCCATCACAAAAAGCATCTGGTTTAAGTTCTCAAAGTGTCAACATCCACTACAGATTAAGCAAGTTTCACAAGGTTAAAACACAACAGGAACACACTGTGATTACACAGTCATATCATATCATTGGTGTGTCATTTGGTATGGTATGGTTTAAGATTGGCTCTAATTATGTGAGAAGTATGACAATTGTTAATAAGTAGTATAACAGTAATATATAAGTAATGGCAACATTGTGTTGGGGAGAAAATCACCAAGATGCTAGGACTCATTCATTCATTCATTCATTCAGCTGCTTAGTGATGCAGGACCACTAAGCACATACATGTTAGCATCTATTCTGTTTATTTCACATTTTCTGTATTTGGGGTTTTATAGTGGAGAATTTGGCTTTGAAGTGGTTTCAAGACAAATGCCGCGCACACATAGAGATGTTTATACGCCCTTTGAGTTCTCAAACAAACATTCGCCTTGTACAATTTTGTACCTCATTATTGGCGAGCTGGAACCATGGCTGTTTGCCGTAGGTGAAGATCTCCCACAGGATGACTCCAAAGCTCCACACGTCACTCTCTGTGGTAAACTTCCTGTACATGATGCTCTCTGGGGGCATCCAGCGGATAGGCAGCATAGTGTGACCTCCCACCTGAACACAAACGCAGAGGAGAAATGTGACGGCAACTTATTTATTTGTACCTGTACGTAGATTTGTTTTGCAGTTTCAAGACAGTGGTAAACAGATACCACAAAGTAACTAACTAGAAATAAAAAAGGGAGAACAAGTCAGATAGAAACCTAATAAAGATTTGTAGTAATGATGAGCTGTGTTATTGCATCTGCTTATTGCATACTTGGTATCAATCATTTATTGTAGTCTTATTTTAAGTTATGTCACTCCCTTACTAGCGGATTGATTTTAAAAAAAGCAATTTGCTCGCACAGATCAATACATTTCAGATCCATGGTCTGCTGGTCTGTCTGAACATTTATCAGATGTCTAAGAACCCTGGAGGTGTAGGATCATTTATTGTCATGTGCATATAGAACTTGATTCTGCTCCGTCTGAACTGCAGACAGGTCCAAGAGTTGTGTTTGACTGCAGGCAAACAGTCTGCACAGGGAGGACAGGTGAGAGATAAATGATGCTCTGAAAGGCTGCTGTCTGTGCACTGTGTGGTAAGGAAGTTTTTGTCCCACCTGCCAACTGGTAACCGGCTGCAAGAACATAAAAAGAAAAATAGATTGGAGAACGTTTTTAATCAGCAAAAAATGTGAAAAGGAAATGTTAAATTAGTTTCATTAAAAAAACTTAATCATTTGCACTAAATGACAATTTTTTTTTCCACAACTGGGGCTACCTTCTCATGAGGCTCAGCAGACCATGAGGTCTAGTGGTTTTGCAAATATGTAAACACGACTGCCTTCACACCAGCCATTGCTCGGGCTCTCATAATAAAGCAAAGACAATGCCGCTGGAATGCTGGCGCAATCATTAAAAGAGTTCACAGAAGCTTCTTCGTAGGCTGGGACTGACATTAACTGCCCAATACAAATTATTTTCCACTGTGCCATTTACAGTAAAGAGAGGGTGTCCTAAAAGTCCATCTGAGCTGCTGTTGCCATCACCCATGGAGACAAGCTTTTTCCACAGAGGCAAGAAAAGGCCAGATTTTCCCCCCTTTTCTCCTCATGGGACCCATGTGAGAAACATCTCATCCTGGGTCCGGACCTCAGTAAAGTATTATAGATCCTTTAGTCCATATAGAGAAGACTACTGTGTGCACAAGGTATGAATAGTGTTATAATTTAGATCAATGCATATTTAAATGTTTGTAACTGTGTGTAGTCAAGAACATTATTTCATGCTTTTATCAGTTTACCTTAAGTTAGTAGTCCAATAGAATCATTTGAAACAACCATGAAACAAGTAGATGTGTTTTTACCCTGTAATAATCGGTGCTGTAAATGTCTCTGGACATGCCAAAGTCTCCTATTTTCACCAGAAGGCCATTTCCCACCAGGCAGTTCCTCGTCGCCAAATCACGATGCACAAAGTGCTGAGATGCTAAGTAAATCATCCCATTTGTGATCTGACTGGCTATGTGAAGCATCTGGGACAGACCCAGCTCCCCATTGGTCTGTAGAGGCTGTCCATCTACCAGGATCATGGCATCTGGCCCGTGGGCTCTAAGGAAAAGAAAAAAAAGAAAGGCAGAATCGGTTAGACACATCAAGAAAATAGACTTAAGAGTAATGCAGCATCCACCAACAAACACTGGATACCACATCGCCATCTCTTTAGCAATAATATCAACTCTTGCTATGAGGTTGGCCATGGTAATTAGCTCTGGTGACTTCCAAAGTCGCCTCTATCGCATCCATTGCATGCAGAGCGAGTGTGTAGTTACAAACATTTGTGCTAGACCAAGCACCACAACAACTTTTAAAACCCATCGCATGCAATTTCAGGCACGTGCACCCTCGACCAGATTTCAGGGAAAGCAAAGGGATGGACAGAGAGAGAGAGAGAGAGAGAGAAAGAGAGAGGGAGGATGAACAGAGTAAGTTGATGACCTGTCTACTTAAAAAAGGAAACCCTCTACAGACACCATTTGTGTGTGCTTCAGAGAGGGCCATGTGTGTGTGTTTTCGGCTTCACTGACTTTTAAGTCTGTAATGGAGGAGGTTCTGCAAAACAGCTCAGTGTGGGTCTGTTTGGGCGTGTGTGCGTGTATGTGCGTTTTATTGAAGGGCAATGGGTGCCAGCTAAATTAGCAGTGTGTCCTGGATGAATTGATGCCAGCACTTTAATGGAAACACAATTACTGAGCTGAAATTAGAATCTGAGGCACACAAAGACACACCCCCATATAAACAGGCACACACGCACGCATGCACACATTCTCATATTTCTATCCGTTATAAGACATGCATTGACTTCCATTCATATGGAGAGGCCTTAACGCTAATGAAAAACATAACCAGTTAATACCCTAACCTTAACTGAACCACAATTCAAATACTTGCCATAAACTCAACCAGTACCTCAGTTCCAAATAAAGTTATAGCCATTTTAGGACCAGGTTGTCTCCATTACGACTACCTGTCCTGACAATGTTAGTTTTTATGCCAGAAAAGTCCCGAAATAGGTAAAAATACAAGAACACACCTATACAGTTTTCAGTAGCTATTCTTGTCAGAACTGACATTAACTATGACCAGTTGAAGCCTAACATTAATTTACCACATCTTAATCTTAATTTTGTTTATGCTATTTTCTGAATGAGCTCTGCTGGTCCTGACAAGGTAAGTGTATTTATCAGAAAAATGTAGAGCTAACAATGTCAAAGTGAAAGCACACATGCATGCACTGACTAAGTCGCAATATTATATTCTGCAAGGCAAAGCATTTTAGGAGCAAATAACATCTAATCACAGCAGACATAATGCTGCTCATTAGCCCACTAGCTGCACTTTACAATGCAGGCATTTAGCCAGAGCTGACATAGCGGACAACTTTATGTACAGATGTAGATTCACGCAAAATGCATTGACAAAAGAGTGAGATGCAGTCACGTGGAGGTCCATTCTCACAACTGACAGCTTATACGTTATGCTCTTTTTGGTATTTGTCTTTGCACCTCCATTTAGAGGGATACAATCTGCACACCTTGTAGCTTCTATTAAATAACTTGTTGCCAGTGACATTTTGGGTCTTAGATTATTGATAAATACATACATATGGACAAAAGTATTCGGCCACACCTGTTAAGTATTGAATTCAGGTGTTTCAATTAGGCTTTGGGCTCGGCCCCTTATCTCCAAGGAAGGACAATCTTAACGCTTCAGCATACCAAGACATTTTGGACAATGCTGGGCTTGTGTTGTGGCAACAGTTTGAGGAAAGTCCTTTTCTATAACACGATTGTGCCCCAGTGCACAAAAGAAAAACACTACAAAGACCTGTTTGGTGTGGAAGAACTTGACCAGCCCGCACTGAGCCCTGACCTCAACCCCATCGAGCACCTTTGGGATGACCTGGAACAGAGATTGAGAGCCAGGCTGTCCAACATCGGTGCCTGACCTCTTAAATGCTTCTACAGAATGAAAGGGCACACATTCCCATAGAAATACCCCATTATCTTGAGGAAAGTCCTCCAAGAAGTACTGCCCTGTTTGTGCAACGGTCAGACGTCCGAATACTTTCTGTCCATATAGTGTATGTGCTCTGCCATCAGCAACAGCTCACTCAAGAGAATTGTGCCTGTTGTCATTTTAAAAAGGATGAAATTACAGTTTTCCAAAATGCATCACTCAAACATTTTTTTTTCCTGTGCAATGTTTTTTTTCCCTGCTTTGCAGAAAAGAGTTTGTGTGTGAGATGAGAATAGTAGCAGAGCAGAGAACTTCGTTTCCTCTGTGTCTGAACCACAGATCCAATATCAGCGCGTAAACTGAACACAGTATAGCAGGGGCACAATGTTTTGCTGGTTTTCTGTTTGTCACACAGCAGTTCAAACAAAGGCCTTTTTAGGAAAAAAGGGTTGAAGTGAAGTGAACATCAGGCATACAAATGCAATACACTTTATAAATATGATGCATTTAATCTTCTTAACATTCCTTGAGTGATGTGATGGGAAAAACAATCTTTTGCTTACCTGAGGAACTTGTTGAGATCTCCGTGCTTCATGTACTCAAAGACCATGATGAGAGGGTCTCCATCCACACACACGCCATAAAACTTTACTATGTGCTCATGTTGGAGGTTTGTCAGCAGCTCAGCCTCACGCTGGAAATCCTTCCTGGCTGCGAGAGTGGGGTCCTTCAGAGTCTAGCGAGGCAGACAAAACCGATCAGGGGTTACACTTTGGTAGCCATGGTGATGTCCTTCATGTATCTATGTTGCAATTGTATCCCAGTAGTAGCCATGGAAACACCTCTTTCTCCTGTATCTGCCGTATTTTCTTATATGCATGTAGTTTACCAATATACTGCATAGAATATAGTGGATGTTTCAGATGTCATGTTTTATATATATATGTATATACATATATATACATATATATATATATATATATATATATATATATATATATATATATATATATATATATATATATATACATATATAGATGCACATATATATTCTCTGAAGACAGGGCTGAAAGAGACTCAATCATGTCATCATTGGTCTTGTATATAGAACACCACATTTATTATGTGTTTTGTATGTTGTTGTTGTTGTTGTTGCTGGTATTGTCTGTAATGTTTACCACAGATGCAAATTAGCTATTCAGCTAACTCAAGTTATAGACTTGGTTCTGTACACGTTCCCTGTCAACTAAACTAATAAACTATACTAAACTATATTATCTTAAATGGACTTCAGTGGACACCATTCAAAGCTATCTAGAACCAGGCCTGACCAAGACTCATCCCTGTATAATACATGTGTGTAATAATACATTTATAAATCAGAGTAAGAACAACTGAGGCCTGTAGAATGATCCCCAACCTTTTTTTTCTTGGATTTAATTCAGTGCAGAATAAGTAGTTTCTTCATTAATACCCATGTTATCTGTGCACAGGAGTGGCACAGCAGACAGTGGTACTGATTAAGGTTGAGGGCAACTTACACACTATCTATATTCACACTGCGAACCTGTTTATACTCATCATCCAGTGTGTCTTGTGTGGTTGGGACACCTGTTCAGTCACAAAAATCTTCATGTGAAGATGCATTCAAGCTGGATTTAAATCACATCTGGTGCCGATTTAAGGCCCTTTTGGAAAGACATAAATGCATTCCTTTTTCTGAAACACAATTTGTGGTTTTCAAAAAGGACCCACAGAGTTGAAGAATCGCTTTAAAAGACAACCCACTCTCGCCCTGTGCCATAACCACCGCCATACACATACATTATGCATGTACTGTATATGAAAGTGCTTGCACCGTAATTGCGGTATGTAGTATATAATTGCTCAATTTTAAGTGGGAAATTGCTGATCCAGGATGCTGATTTGCACCAGTAGAGAGAACATTCAGCTTTGAATAACCCAGATTCATGCACATATACAGTAAATACAAATGTTTTGTTTTCTTTTTCCCTGCCTTCCTCTGTCTTCATTATTCTTCATTTGTGTTCCCTTCATCATTATCACTCCCGTGCTTTCTCTCAGCATAAAAAAAGGTCTTTGGATAACAGAGAAGAGCTTGGCAAAAACAGCAAAATCATTCATGATGGAACATTTGATCAATCTATCACACAAAAGCACAAAACATCGTCTTCAGTGAATGACAATAACGGGTTGAAACACTGATACTTGTTAATTGCTGTGATGGTGGCGCTGCTGCCATGGTTACCTTCTCGTTTATCTCTCACCTCTCTTCTCTTCCCCTCCCAGAGCACCTCTGATTTTGTTGTTGCTGCTCAAACCATGAGCTTTTCTACATTATACAATGGGCCAGTGTATAAAACTTTGCCTGGATGTCTCATCTTTATCTTTTTGTCACCTTTAGGTGTTGTAATGCAAGTACAAATACTTTGTTACTGTACTTCAGTGCAAGTGTTGTGCATGTGTTATTTATTTATGTTACTCCACTACATTTCCTAAATAAATTGTGTACTTTTACACCAACACAGATACGCCTCTAACTACCTTTGTTACTTACCAAATAAAATCAGATACTTCAAAGATTTTTTCTGGTAAGATACTTATAATTTCACTCAAGTATCCCTTTATGGTACTTTATACAAGACTGATTAGGAGCATTTTCCTGTCATTATTAGTTCAGCTTGAGGCATCAGTTCTCCCTCACAGTAGAGGCAAAACAAAAGCCAGACAAGTCATATGGAGAATCAGAGGAGCCAAAAAGATATCTGTACAGGGTAAGCCTGCAACTAACAAATCAGTGACTAGTTAACTAGTCATTGATTATTGAAAAGATTAATCAACTAATTGGATAACCCTAAAAATGTCTGAAGTACAACCAACTTTTCCAGCAGCCCTATGATTGTGGCTTGGCCCATTTTTTTTTCTTCCGCAGTGGATGACACAAATAAGCAAAAGTGTCCTCCTGACCAGACAATCATGACAACAAATCATCTGAAAAGAGGCCTGTGGAACTATTTCAAGTACCAAACAAATCTGCAGACTCAGCTGTTACCATAGCTGGTATCTCTATTGGAGCTGAGCATCTGTCACACTTTGTCACTCTCAGCAGAGATCTGTAAAAGCAAGATGACTAACTCCATACAAAAAACAGTGCTGTTCAACTCCACAGTGTGAAAAAGATGTGCCAAGATGTAACCAACAATTAAATTTGTTCGCCAGCTTTTGTAGACAATGTCAACTTATCGCTGCACTCCTAATACAGGGTGTAAACTTTTGCAGAACCTTGTTGGAATATTCATTTCATCCTAATAAGCAACCGATATCTTGTATTACAACTTGAAACCTCAAAACGATGCCCCAATTTTTTACCAAAAATGTCATATCGCTTTCTCACACACACACAAGGCCTAGTTTCCTGCCCTTTTTATGGGACTCAGTAGAAGTCTACTGTCTCAACGTGAAAACATCCTTGATGACAACTGGTTGTGACAGATTCAGTGTGTGTCTGTGTGAGTGAGAGAGATAAACAGGGCGACAGATCCTGCAGGATTATAAAGGCTGCAGCTGTAATCCCTGTATATCCTCACCAACACCTGCCTGCTGCAGGTCAATGTCAGCCATGTTTCCACTAAAAACTGCTGCTGTACTAACAAGGGACCATGTCTTCAGCAAGAATCATGTCTTGTTGATCCTATCCTGCCATATGAGCCATGCATCAACTGAGCGTTCTGACATATACTGGACTGAGGGTGAATATTAATATTACTTTGACATGTACCACATCCTTGACACTATAGCAGGGCTAATGGCCGTGACCTCTTTCGGCAGGATGGTGCTCACCACCACACTGCACCTGGAGCATATAGGATTAGATTTTTGTCAATATTTTCAAACCACACTTCACGAAGCATGTAACACTTTTTAAGAAGCAAACAAATCTTTATGAATTGAGCAAAAAAAAGGAAACGCAAAAGTTTGTGCTCCCTAACGTGTTTTTTTTTATTTGCGATTCTGATCATGGGTGGGCCTTAGGAAGCTGCCTGCTGATTGGCTACTGAGTTTTGGAGCGACAGCTCAATGGTCCGGAAGTAGTCACAGGCTTGGACTCGCTGTCTGTCTGGAAGTAGCTCCCCAAGTTTTCCCCATCAGACTGTTTTCAAAGCTAATATTTCAAAGATAATTGGACCAACGTTATATACTTACAATTATTTTGCCTGCTGTTGACCGGGAAAACGGGGAACGAGTTCACAGTGACTCCAAGCCTGTGACTAATTGAGCTGTCACTCTAAAACTCAGTAGCCAATCAGCAGGCAGATGATTGACAACAAAAAAACAACCAACCAACTAACACAAGTGAGGGAACACAAATATTTTTGAATGATTAAATATAATTCCACAGGAACACAGCACCCTGTTTGCAATCCACACGTGGACATCTGTCCTGACCTCCTGTCATGAGATGAACATGGACAGGAGCTTGTGCTTGTTTTACACAACAGATGCCCTGAGGTCTCTTACCTTTATAGCGACCAGCATCTTGTCCTTCGTGGGACTTAGGTTGTAACATTCTGCCAGGAAGACCTTTCCAAAGGCTCCTTCCCCCAGCTCCCTTTTCAAAATAATGTCCCGCCGTTTAATATGTTGAACATCTGTAAGAGATAGAGAGAGAGACTTGGTTAACGTCCATTACAATACCTTCTTTTCTTTTTTTTCTTAAATGCCGCCATACTACCACATAAAAGCTTTCCAATTATCACTTTACAGTGTTCACACTCTCTCACGCTGCCAGTCTACAGTTTGGTGAATTCTTCTGTGTTTAATTCCCACTTCATTTAAAGGTACAATGTGTAGAATTCAATGGAGGCTTATTGACAATCCAATATCTGTTATTATGTTTTCATTAATTCTATTATCACCTGAATAGTAAGTGTTTTGTTTTCATTATCTGCTGTCATGGAGCTGCTGGATTGAGTTCAAGTTATATACGATTCCATTGTGTCAGTGTGTCACAAAGAACCATCAGAGAGTAGATTGCTAAAGATGAAAAAAACAAACAAAACACCATAAAACACAAGTGTTTCAGGCTTGTGTGAACTGAGTTTCCTATGGGGCAGGAGACACTGTCTTAAAAAGCAAAGGTTCTACCAGAGGGGAATTATCTGCTCAGTTGCGTGACCACTATCCAGGATCATACCTGTATGTTAGGAATTAGGAAATTGGTTGGTTTGGTTAAATTAAGGTATAAGGTATAGACCATTAACTAAAACAACACATTGCAGAGTTGTAACACCCATATCAACATTCAACATCAAAACATCCCGATTTACACTATTAAATCATGGCAAATAATACCATTAAAACACAACACAATGTTGCCATAATAGCTTTAAAACCCGCACAAAGTTTGGTGTCAACCTGGTCTCAAATTGTGGTCTCACTACAACTAACTAACTAACGATTAATTGGTTCATAAAATGTAGAAAAATGTTGATCAAATGAAGTTCTCAAATGTCTTGTTTTTGTCCACATGAAAAAACCCTGAAACCGATTAATCGATTATCAAAGTAGTTGTTGAGTAATTTAGTAATTTAGTCCCCCCCGTGATCTCCATCAACACATGGAAGACACTCAAAATGCAGACTGACCACTCTCCTCAGTAGCACAGTAGTTAGGCAAACTGCTGGTTGGAGTTGCTTGTCCTGACCTTCCCATCTGTCATCTGTGGACAGGTTCATGGATGACCATGAACACTTGATTCACATGGGATCTATTCTGTCAATGATCGTTCCTTTTTTCCTTGTCCAATAGCCAATGTATTTGTTTCTTTCTGTCTGTTTTATTGGGGTGTCCTTCACAAAACAGTGACCACTGAATGAAGTGAGTGGATGATTTTTTTAATCTCTTCTCCAAGAACCACACACTCCATGACGCAAGCTTGGCCTGCACTAGCAACAACAACCAGATCTGGTCAATCTCGGCACATCCGTTCCTGAAAACTGAATCATCCATCACCAGTAGACGACATGCCGCAGCGTGTCATGTGTAGCAGCAGCTGAGAATGAAAAGGTCTGCACTGTAGCAGAGCGGAGGAAAAGCTCTGACTGACTGTCAGCTCCACCCATGCACACAGTAGCTTGAGCAATGTTTCACACCATCTCTGAAAGATGCTGCTGCTGCATGTGCTTTATATCTGACAGGTGTTGTCTTTAAGGTGTATGTAGTTAGGCTTGTAAAGTTTTTTATTTATTTGTGATTATTATTATTAATAGTAGAAGTATTAGTATTATCATTATTATTATTATTATCATTGTTGTTTTTATTTTTTTAATGTTAGGCTACAGACTAATGTGATGACTGATTTCTTTGTTCTGCCCTTGCTGAGCTGCCATTGCTGCTGAGACTAGTTGCAGTGACTGACTGTGACAGCACAGTTTGGATAATGATGTTAGGGACTGGCTTTCTGTTATTGATAAAGGTCCCTTTTGAACGGTGAATATAATTGTATTCAAATTTTGTGTCAAAACTGTTGTGCTGATAGCCAGAATATACAGTGGAACAAAAACAGTGACTCAAAACTATGTCGCAATAAAATATACAGAAAATAAAACATGTTGTGATGTTCTGCATGTTGGTTCTCTGCACAACCAGGTAAGATAAGGTAAGTAAAATAAAATATATATATATAGAGTAAAATATAGTATAGTTGTACATACACTCATAAAATAAAAGCACCAAAAACACCATCTGTCTTGGAGTTGACTTAATTTTGCCCATTTAATGAATGTTTAATAAACACATTAACTATTCTAATCGTGACTTAGATGAAGAACGGATCACATTTTATGGCATTCACATTCACGTTGAATATGGTCAAGACATTTAGTGATGTCAATCAAGTCAGGGAGTGAGGGTGAGAGTGAGTGACTTTTGGAACTTAATAACAACAAATAAATAAAAATGCAAAGATAAGAATAATTAGTACTGTAGCAATGGGACCTAAACCAACAATCAAAGATGCCTCAAAATGACCAAATGTCTTGAAAACCTTTTCCACAGATGCAAACTCTAGTAGTACAGAGAGACCCAGTCTAATCCAAAGCGCTGTTAATATTTCATTAAGTGGTAAGGACTGATCTCTGGATGACATTTCTGCTACACCCTCATAGGATAATATCACTCAAACTGTATTAATTAGTCTGAGTCTCAGGATAAACAACAAACCGTATTCAGTGAAGGTCCCAACAGGACAACAGCAGCATGTTTTATGAGTCTGGGGCCTAAAGAGAAAATTCATTTTGTGCATTTGTCTCAGTCAGTACTGGGACTCTAACACCACTTATGTTGGCAGTGAATGAGTAATGTTTTTCAAATTACATAATGCAATTACAATTAATACAAATCAAATGGGCTCATTATTTCTTCTTTAACACAACTAATGCACAATACAGGTCGCAGATGTATTCGTCAAATGATTTTATAGTGTCATAAATGAATAAATCAATCAGCCAGCATTAGCTGTGGCTAACAGTCCAAGTGAGGAGTTACTACTTAACTAGTTTTTTTTATAGTGGTTACTAGATCCTTTGATCCTTGTTGCATTTAGATGACAAGAAAAAGCACTGTATGCTACAGCATGTAGCATACAGCATTTAATCTACAAATAATATTTGTCCTTCAATATCACCCCTCACCGTGACAGCTGTCAGAACTCTGCATGACCAGTTAGCTGATAAAAAGCAGAATAGTTATTTCACTATTTGTCCTCAGTTTTGTTTTGCTGGCTCTTGTTTTTTTTTTTTTTTTAAAGAGTCCGTTTCTGTGATTGGTTCCTTAAACTACATATAAATGGACATCGAGTGTCGAGAAAAGTGGGATAAAGCTGCGAGGTCTGAGAAATGTTATTTGCTGTAGCCACAGAGAACGCTTCTAACATTCATTACACCACATAATGTGCAGCAGTGAACAGGATCAATAGCACCATGACTTTTTTAAGTAAACTACACAGTCAGGCATTCGTAGATTCTAAATCTTGAGCACACATGTACTTAGACCTATGGATTTTATGCTGTGACCTGTAACATTTATCAGTCAGACAAAGTCTATTCATCTTCAGCCTATACTACGTGCACTGTGTTCATGGTTAACTGTCTTTAACACACACACACGAAACATACACAAAATGTAGCTGAATGACTCGACCGTTCTGCCACTAGGTTGCAATTAGTGTGACTGTAATGAGCTCTGGGACTCACATCATCCAGCAGCGTACATATAGTTGCTATAAAGGCTCTGGGGAATAAAAGGGCAACAGCACACACTACTGGAAAGGGACATTTCAATCATTTTAACAACACTTGACTTAAAGTGGTCCATTTACTGCATTACAAGCATATAATTACAATGGAATCATTTGAATTATGTTGCAATAAATGAACCGTTGTACAAAAACTTGTATTTGCTGAAATTGTTTGGTTCAAATCTGTCAATCAGAAGATTTATATTCTGACAGCTATTAGTCTTCTAGAACATTAGCTTTGTGACATGGGTCTCTCAATCTCAGAGATCTGACATCTGGAAAAAAACACCAGTATGGTCTTTATTTTCGATAGGGAGCAAGTGCTTCTTCCACAAAATCCACCATGTTCTACTGTCATGTTCGTACAGTAGCCCAGAATGAACAAATCAAACACTGGCTTAAGGGAGAGCCTTTGTGTTGCCTGAAAGACAACACTGTTTCTCACTTTGGTTGGAAGCATGAGGTTAAGGTATTCAGTTGGTTGTTATATGCAACTTCACCCCTAGATGCAACTAAATCCTAAACACTGGTCCACTAAAGGACAATTTGAAATGGCCGCACATGTATTATGTATTTGTTACATGAAATCGGAAAGGGCCATTAGAGAATAAACATAGCTTTTCCTTTTAGTGAAGAACACTACACTTACTTGAATAAAACTGTCCATCATTGTTGCAGATTGTAACACACCAGTGTTAATGATTGTTGCAGATTCTAACACTCGACATTACCTCCAATCATCATGCAGAAGCCCAGCGTCCACGCCTGTCCACCGCTCCATTGACTCCCAGAGAAGCTGAGCTTCCCTGGAAGTGACATTTTTGCCACATTTGTCGAGCTCACCGCAGTGAAAAAAACTACTCTGTGTCATCCCATAGAGAACAGTTGAAGCTGAGCTTTAAGTGCTTTTAATGCAGAGGCTGCTATGGGAATACGAAAATCACGTGAGATGATCCGTCATCCTTGATAAACAGCTGTTTCTGAACAAACTAGCAACACCTTCTTATTGCGCTCTAGTGCGTGTTTGGTATTGAAATGTAAATACAACACAGTACATATTTGACTTTGACATGTTAGAGGAAGCTGAGCTTCCCTCTCTGTCTTAGAGCAATCACCACTGTAAATCACCAACCCACACAATATGGGACAAGGTGTGCTGTCTTTCTCTCTGCACAGAGTAAGTGGTGGAATCAGAGCTGTAAACTCTGGCAATCAGCATCAAGTTCACAAAAATATCAAATAGACTATAAAGCTTAACAATGCCTGACTGACAGCTAATGCAAATGAAAATGTAAAAGCTCCACTCATGGCCTATCGACAACATAATCCTTACTTTCATTTTGACCAGAACCACATCATTCTGTCGCAAATGCATGCGCTTTGCCTGAGATCTGAAGAGGAACAACGGTAAACAATATGATGAAAGAATTACATGCTGCTGTTTCAAAATTTGAATTCCATGTGTGAAACGTGTGCAGGTCATACATTTATAAGTGAGTTGTGTGTGTGTTCATGTGGTGATAGTGATGATAGGTTTATGATCTCAGACACAAGGGGAATACAGTGGTTGAGACACACACACACACACACACAAACCAGTGGTAATATATAATCACACAAGGTGACTCTTGTGATGGATCAGCATCACCATTGACCACGGCATCAGTAGTGTGTGTGCGTGTATGTGTCTCTCTCTATATTGTCTCCTAAGGGATTTGCTGAGATTTATGTGGCTGTACAGAGGCAAGAACCGATTTGCTCTGCCGATGTGGTAGAACACTCTGTGTTCAATGGAGACACAGAGGGGATGGCAAAGCAACAGGATTAACAGAGGCAAAGCAGCAGAGAGATACAGTTAGATGTGGATGTAGATAAAATTGGCTCTTACGACTTAGAAGAAGCAGAAGTGTTGTAATATGGCCAAAGAAGACAAATGTGTTCAATGAAAATAGGATATTTTTGTTATATTTACAAGATAGATAACCATATAGCAGATGTGTTCACAGTTTTTTAAACCATATATCTGAAGAAAAATATCCACTGATCCATCAGTGTCTACCTATCGGGGTATCAGAGTTCAGATGAGACATAGTCTCTCCAGTGTATCCAGAAACTACCCTACAGGCTCCTGCCAGGTTGATGTAAATAGAGAACTCTTCAGTGGAAAATGCCCAAGAGGTGTTCTGAACCACATCAACTGACTCGTTGTCATGCAGAGAGGCAACATACAGTATCTACTCCCAGTTCCCTCTGGATCTGTGTATCTCTAAGTTGTTTGATTTTCATTTTAAGATACAAAATTAACTTATTATAATATGACGCGTTTTTTTCAGACGATACTGAATAAGCAAAACAGTTTTATTGCAATTCCTCTTATTGTATTATAAAAAAGTAAACTAATCTAAAACAGAACACATATCCTTTGAACATATCATACATACCCCAATCAATGCAGGCAATGTCAATTAGGAAGCACCAAGTTCTTGGTAAATATAACTCTGAGCACCGACTGAATTGTTGTTCTCTGTAAATTCCCCTCAAAAAAGCACAGGGTATATCTAAGTATATCTGCAGTAGAAATGCTACTTTGGTCTAATAATTCTAGAATGTCATAATACACGCCAGATAACTTCTCATCAATGATACACCCAGCAAAGTATATTGCACCATTTTCAGTAATTACTTTCAGAAAACTTTGCAACAGAGTTGGGGAAAGTTTGAATTTGCCTGGGGCCCTGAGTTTATACATCTGTGATTTGGTATCATGTGTTCCTTAGGAGGTGAGAAAGGCAGGGTGAGTCCATGTACTCACAGGTGGCGGGCTTGTTGCAGTTGTGTCCATGTCTGAAATACTGCGGGTTCTCTATGACAGGGATCCTGCTCATTCCAATCACCACAGCATCAGGCCCAGCATCCAGTGTACAGGGGCTGATAATCCCATGGTTTACGTGATGAAGGGGGCTGGCGGAGTCCTCCTCCCCACTTATCACTGCTACTGGTCCTGGAAAGACAGAGAGAAGTTGTGTAGAGTGGATGAGTATCTCTTTGGCATCAACGAGACTGACTGAACATCTGCATCTGCATCGAACACAATTAAAATGTTTTTAAAATGTTTTCAGCCATCCATCGACGATGGGATTCAGGTTTTGTAAAATGGGCTGAATATGACAGTATGTACAGTACAGATGAGCAGGCACATTCAGAGAGTGCCGATAATTGTGACTATAAGCTGTAGTGTGTGACTTCTAAAATATAAATGAATGTTCATTATATTCAAGCCATTGCCATTCACACAATGCTGATTAAGTCCATCAACTAACCCAACTTTTTTTGTCTGACTCTCACTGTAGCAGTGTTCTTGTTCGTATGCGGCACACAGGGCATGATGTGTTCTGTGTCGTGACATGGCAGGAGCAAAAGTAGAAAGTTGGAATATGGCTCAAAATGCTAAGAAGTGCCCATGAAAATGTTCCTCCTAGTCCTCACCCCTGCAGACTCCTACAGACTCCCTCCTCTGTGAATGTGTTTGAGCTTCGGATTGTAACTGCGGGGAAACTATCAAAAAAATATGATTAGTGTCTTTGATTCGCTGCTCTGCTTTGTGCGCTCATCAAATAGGTCTCTCAATCACTGCTGCTGTCTCCCTCTATTGTTCTCCTCATTGAGGTGGAAAAAACGTGGTGGTGGCAATGTTTTAGTAATAATTCAGACTTCCTGGGGCGACAGAAGTTCTGCAAGTAGAAATAAATGTAACCATTATTTTCATATTCCATTTTCATTTGTATTTGATCTTTTCTTTTCTGATGTATCCAGGAATGTCCTTCAGTGTAGGCTCAACCCAATCAGGGCCTCTTTATCATGAAATACACAACATTGCCATTAAGACATTTCCATATCAGGATTGTAGCAGCTTTCTGTACAGGGCCAGTATTCCCCTTATCCATATGGATGGCGGGCTGCTGGTGCCAATCCCAGCCAACATGGGGCAAAAGGTGGGGTACACTCTGGACAGGTCACCAGTCCATCGCAGGGCCAAGAGAGATGAACAACAATTCACTCTCACCTGTGGGCAATTTAGAGTGTTCAATTAACCTTTGCATGTTTTTGGACGTACCCGGTGAAAACCTTTGCACACACAGGGAGAACATGTAAACGCTACTCTACACAGAAAGGCCTGAATGCGAACAAGCAAACCTTCTTCGTGTGAGGCAACAGTGGCAACAGTTTTCTAGTCCAAAATGACTAGAAAACTGGACTTATATTACACATTTAGCCAATATATAACACTTTAAACACTGTCAATAGATATTGTTCTTGTTGGAAACAAACACTACTGTAGAAGGAGTGAACGTCATGCATTGACCTAGGGAATATTACCTAGGGGGAATATTCTGGAAATAAAGAATTGGACAGATAACCTTAACAGAGTCCCGGTGTATCTGTAAGTAAGTGTACGCAAATAAAAGTGTCAGTACTCAAACAGTAAAATGAACAAGTGCTGGTACTGCGCACCGTACACTAGGGGCCCATTTCAAGCCCTGCTCTTAGTGTTGACAGGCATGTGAGCATTGATGGACACCTTGGCCGCAGCAGGGACCAGACCTATGCCATTTGTCAGTTAGAGGACAACCAATGCTAATTTTTAATCCATGTGTCAGTGTAGACATGTTGGTGTAACAGTGGAAGACTAAAGGAAGCACAGACACAGAGTAACTGACAGAGAAGTGACAAAATATCACAGTAGGAGGAGAATGTGACAGGAGAAACGGGAGGTGGGATGAATGGTGTCAGAAATTGTGAGGCAGTAGGTTTTCAAGGAGGACAAAGGTCAGAGGTTAAATGATGTGAGTCAACCAACAGGCAGACAGACAGGCAGCTTAGGAATAAATCATGATGGTCACTGACAGCCAGCAGACATATGGCTGCTGTCTTTTTAGTCACAACATCATGAGAGATGGTTGTGCACGAAGATCCCTGTAAATAAGTAGTTTCTGATGTACTCAGTCTTTCACTGTATAAACTGAGCCACGTTCAGTCAATTAAATTATCTTTCTTTCCCATTGTGATGCTCAGTTTGAACTTTTTGCATTGTTGACTATGTCTACACAACACAACTATAAAGCTATCAGAGTTGCTCCCATGTGATTGGCTGATTAGACATTTGCATTTACAACACAGGCTACTGTACGTTACATGTCACTGCTAATTTACGGACGCTGGGAGACCCTAATGGCTTATTGGAACTACCCGGCACCCTACTTGAATAAAACATTTCTTAGGTCATGGTGATTTATACTGTGGTTTACATCACAAGCTTCCCCTTAATTTTCCTCCGTGCCCAACTGTTGCCGCAGTCTTTCAATCACACTTATTATTCACATTAATCAAATAGGCTCCCGGTATCAATACCTGCTCCTCGCTGGCTCAGTGAGCAGTCCTCAGACTTCATTACCTACTTAAATCATCTGATCAGCTGTTAGGGTGGATCTGTAATTTGTGAGCACTGGAGCATCTAAAATATTTCCCTATAATTGTTTCCAGTCCTAACTGAATGTTCTTGCATTACCATGCTTCAAAAAGAAGGGAATGTACTGAATGCATTTACTGTAGTTTACATAAATAATATAGCAAATGGAACAAATGAAGCATGCCCATAAAGAGAACAAAGGCACGCCTAAAATTTCTCATGAAGCACAGTAATAGAGGGAATAAACTATGAATTACAGGTGTCACTTTTATGTGTTTGACTTTGGTGGTGTATTTATCCACGTTTGTAAGCCTATTCTATTACAAAATAAATTTAAGAGGCAAAATACAACCAGGTGTTATTGTATATTTGGTCAGTGTTGTAAAGATGACCCTGGTAAACATGCAGGTGATTTTCCTCATCGCAGCGGTTGTGCCTATAGTGACGACCTCTACCGAAACATGTGTGACACACAGTGTGATGAGTGCGTTTTTCACGCATCAGTTTTCCCCTTAAGGCACACATGGGCATTGTGACAGAGTAGGTAAGACAAGCAATAGCCTAGACCACAACAATAACAATTATGCAAGAATGAAAAGGTGGCCAGAATGACACCATTTTGCTGCCAAGAGCTTCTCTGTTAACTTATGGACCATGAAGCATGCTCATGCTTTATAGGGCACAAATGTGCAACATATGGCTGACTTCAGTGCTGTGTGTGCAGAGTTCAGTCAGTGCTGACTATTTGTCAGTACCTGTGAGATAATTTCCAAGTGAATACTATATAATGACCTAACTACAAAAGCATGTCCCCACTATGAAGGTCTTTAAAACTTCCCTTGGTTCTTGCTGCGATAGCAGAGTAAGAATATGCACTCACACACTTACTCAGGGGATGGCTAAGTGTATAAATTGATACACATCATCATTTCTCCTGAGTGGGGGCTCTGTGCTGTGTTGCTAAATGATGGCTTATAATTACTTCACCTTTAACACTTCTTATTGTCCCTGGAGCTGAGAGGCCTGAACTCCCAGCAGACCTGCAGCCTTTCTTACCCAACATGCCTCAGTGCTCACTCTCTCTCGCTAATCCCCCCTCAGTGATTCTACCTCACTTGCTCGCTCCTTTCCCCTAGTCCCTGTTTGCACTCAAAGCTATTTCCTCTCTCTCTGATGCCCATTTTCTGTGTGTTGCTTTATCAGTGTGATGTTAAATGATAGAGACAGGCGGAGCATTCTCATCTGAGAGCGCTGAGTGTCAATCTGCCCCACACGCTCCTCTCTGCCTTTCTTGCCCTCTGGTTTTGAAATTGGTTTGTTGCCTGTTCAGGGCTTTGGGGGTTGTGGTGGGGGGTTGTTGGAGGATGTCACAGATGCTGACAGAAAAGCAGTGGCATGTAGACAAGAGAAATCAACACCGAGGAAAAAGTCACAATGCCTGGGTGGTGTACTGGCCAACACAGTGGCTGCCTCCCTCAATTACTGACTGACTGTTGCTGGTAGCAGCACTACAGTTATAAAAGAAGGTATGCTGGTGGGAGTGTGTAATTTAGGACAAATCTATACTAAATGCACTATCAAATCACACATTTTCTACGACATTATGTGCAATTCTGACATATCTCTATATATAAATGCAGTTGCCAAATGTTCATGTTCCCATTTGCGGGGGTATGAACGCTGTAAGGTTTGGGCACAAACAGCACCTGGTTATGATATGGTAAAGATCATATATTTCATATTTAATATTTCAACATCCACTCCACTGTGTCGCATTGTGGAAAACATACTGGTGTTTTGTCTACAACTGTGGACTGCTGCTTTCTAGGAGACCTGTTTAGGTTTATGTCACCTTAAATATGTTGATATGAGACACATTAAACCAATTTTTTGTTATGTTTCTCATGGGTTACAGAAAAATAAATGATCAGTGTTGATAAGCAGGTAAAACAATAACAAATACACCTCCTTTTGGTCCAAGGAGATTTCCTGAGATTTCCTGAGATTTCTTCATTCTGCTTTTCAGCCAGTGTGAGCTGGGACTTTATTTAGTCACAGCTCATGGCAGTTTATGAGAAGCGACTGTATTTTCTTTATACACCAGCATAATATTTATGGTCACTATAACAGTCCCTATCTGTGGATAATACTTATTATTGTAACACAATACAACTCCAAGACAGGCTGTTAATGGAATTCATGCAAACAAGCCAGTCCCACAGCCTATATTCTATGGAGCAAAATGTGTCATTTGTTCTGAAGCGACCTCCATTCCTTGAGGTTTCCAGTGTTGCTTCAAGTGCTTACCATCTTTCATTTACACCACTTATTAGCCAGAAGCCTTTATCAAAAGGACGGAATCCATGTGGGATTTCTACAAGGCTCTACTTTCATGTGCCATGAAACCAGCAAGAGCACAACATGATTCCTCATGTTCCTCACTCTGAACTCTGCTGATGTTCTCATGAGCCAGTCAGGAGAAAAGATGATAACTCTTTATTCTAATTGTAATGAGCCAATTCCTTTTCCCATAGGCTTTTACGACTGAGAGCATTAACCAATGATATCTCTCACTCTTTCTCTGTGTGTAGAGTGAAGATACTATGCTGCCTTAGTACAACAAAGCAAAAATTATATCTACATTAGAGAAAGAATGAATCTAACAATGTTATTATGTATATGTCTGATGGTCCCGAACATGGAGACTAACTTTTTCCTGCTCTATTCACGATTGTCGTTCTTTGACAGAGAATACATCTCTTTCATTTTTTCCATCGTTCTGTCATCGTCAGGAACCTCACAGAAAACATGGCTGCCAGAAGGGAAACTTGAAACAAATCTTCTTGTCATTTAAAGGTCTAGTGTGTAAGAATGTGTGATTTGAAATCTAATGGTGAGACTGGAGATTGTAAAGAAAACAAGAAAAAAACAGAGCCTGTGTGAATAAAACCAGGCCCTGAGGAGACCGTTTGGTGTTTAATAAAACACCAGAGCAGATGGTTGTATGAACTGGGACGCAGAGAGAGAGAGAGAGAGAGAGAGAGAGAGAGAGAGACATACATAAAGTGATAAAGTGAAAAAAGAAAGAAGAGCCACCTTATTTAACCCTCTTTCACATTTCTGTTTTACATAGATGAGTCTCCTCCTACATATGCTGTTTGGTAATGAGTTCAGAAACACAACCTGCTTTTTGTGTAACCCTGTCACGCAAAACGTATGTTTCCACACAACACAACACAAATGCATTCTCTAACAATGTTTAGCAATGATGACGTTCTGTAATTCACAAATATAATTAAAGTATTTGAGAAAATACTTCTTAAATTCCCCTGTAGAAATATAAACAATATCATTTTGAGCTCACACGCACACGTGGTTTGCAGAAACCTACGATGGCAACATATCATCCCGGAGACTGCGTTGTAAGAGCCTGTATGAAGAAGTTGTGAACTTTAAAGTCAAGATTCGCATTTCCATCTCCAGTGCTTGTGTTGTTCTCTTTACCTTCTTCTCACTGCTTCACTTCTCCCTGCACTTTCTTTCCTTCTCTAATGCCTCTTCTCAGTTTGTGCTCTAACAGCATGACACCATGATTCAGCTCACTGCTTAAAGGAAAACATCACAATGAATTAAGAGTTTCTCTGAGAAGAACCTCCAGACTCACCACAAAGTCAGTTCCTCCATATACCTGTCTTTTAGTCTTTCTGTTCTGTCGTTCTGTCATTTTTCATTTCTGCCCTTTCCTTTTTCAGTCAGAATCAGCCTCCATGTCTCAGGTTGGTTCTCGGCAGCACTGACTTACAGTGACTTCTCAAAGTCAAGGAAGGATCCTCGAATGGCTGAATTTCAAAGATATTACATCATTGGCCCCTGCTGAAGAACTTCTCCTCAGTAGGATGTCCAACAGATAATTTATAAGAATGCATGTTGTGTATCCTCAGCTCAGCATAGGTACCCACAATCCTTTGCCCTTGCATGTTTTGCTGGGCCGAGCCTCCTCTATAAGGAAGTGATGCATTATTTCTAGCATGTTACACTTATCCACTCCCAGAATGCCAGAAGGAAACCTTGCCTCATCTCTGTGGGACCCAACTTGGAAGGATCCATTCCACTGAGAAAGAATCCTTGACTTTATGTGGCACCATATGTGTAAGTATGTCATACAACCACACAACAAACTGAGCTATCCCTTTAAGTTCCTGCTCAGTCACACTCCTTTTGGCTGTTGTGTCTATCTTCAGAGCAGAGCCTGATGTGTTACACACTTCAATTTCAGCTCCAGATGACAGATACTATCATGCCAATAAGTCTTCAGAGGGATGGAAGGAGAGACAGACACTGGGAGACAGACAGATAGACATCTCGTAGTCCTTGTAATCTGGACATTAAAAGACAGTTGGATCTAAAAACAAATTACAGAGTGATTGAGATGACCATATTCCTTCTGAGAAGAAAACAGAGATGTCATTTCCTCCTCAAGCAGAACCGAGTGTATAAAAGGAGTAATGGAGGCTTAATGGAATCACCAGTTTCTTGCACGGCTCCATCTTCTTTAAAAAGCCTCCATTTTGAGTGGCTAAGACACTATATCAACACATTTCATCTTTGTTTGCCTCAAGTCAAATGTCAGTGATACTTCAGTGTTTGTCTTGTATTCTCCCTACAGGTAGTAATATGGGTTGGTTGTATATGGCAGCTCTAAATGAACAGATGGGTGTAATCAACAGATGGGTGATTGTGCGTGTGTGTGCCCTTAAGGGACAGTGTGTGTGTGTGTATTCACATACATGTCTTTATAAGGCTCTCAGGACACATTTTGATTCCAACCCATTTGTGAGGACAACGTTTACGTCCTCATGACTTGGCTTTCATATCGCTAGCAGCTCCAGCATATTTCCGGTTCCTGGCTCTGAGGGAGGTTTTGTCTCCCTATTGACTGGCATTTACAAACAAAATACTTACTACAAC
The DNA here is from genome assembly GCF_019176455.1 of Solea senegalensis. Taxonomy (NCBI): domain Eukaryota; kingdom Metazoa; phylum Chordata; class Actinopteri; order Pleuronectiformes; family Soleidae; genus Solea; species Solea senegalensis. Next base: position 7,362,337 of record NC_058030.1, on the reverse strand, counting down.
ATTGTATAGTTCTGAAAGGAGGCAGAAACTAAAAGTTGAGCCCATCACAGTGAGTTATATAGTATGTTTATAGTATGTTTGAAGATCAAAGTCATCTGCTCTTTCCAGAGAAAACCTGATGTATCAGCACTGGGTCCTTTTCCTATCTCGTCCCTCTTGTATGTGCCGATATCAGCCATCACAGTGGAGTCGAGTCAGTAAACATGAGCTGTGTGGGCAGTTTGCCTTCACCATCACTGGGATTTACAGTGTGCAAATACTCAGCCATAGCTACCAGCTGAGGAGGGCAGTCTGCAAATCAACACCATGAGCCTTCATGATGAATTGTAGAACAATCACGAAATGCTACTCTGTTTCCTCTTTTGTTTCTGACTGTGGTCTTATTTTGTTGTAAAGCAACTATTAATGCAACCTGTGGAGGTCTTCAGATTCTTAAGCATCCCTAAATCCTAAATATAGATCCCAAGAGAGAGTGTTGTGCATCAATGTGTATGAACAAATTCATGTTATTCAATTTCTTCATTTTTCTGTAAATCTAACCTATCTTCCTGGTGTTACCACCTTCCCTGCATCCTATCCCTTCACACATTGTTGTATGAACATTAAAATGACAGCAAAGCTAACAGGTTTAGTCAAATTTCCACCCACAAGTACTGCTTCTCACATTTACAGTTGCATATCAGTCACACCATTAAGCTTTATTCACATCACACACTTTGAGCCTGATGGGAATGTAACAAATGTTTTGGACGGATTGTTCAAGGAGATTAACAGATCTTACCTTTCATGCCAAACTTGGAGCGCCGTCCATACTTGTTGATGAGGAGGAAGAGAACCACGAGCATCACACAGGCAAACCCTGCCAGTCCTACTGCTATGGAGACCTAGAATCACACACATCATTTACACAGACAGTTACACAGCTTAAGTTATTAGATACCAGGAAGTATGTTACATACGGCTTGTAAATCTAAGCCGCTGTTCACTGATCACGGCCAGATAATGCGTTGTGAATGCATCCTTAGATGAAGTTACAGAAACCACATTTGGGTTGAGGAAGCATTTGTCCACATTCCTGCGAGCAAACTGTCCTCAAGACAGAACAGAGACCACCTTCTCAGCAGACACAGTCTGAGCAGAAGTAGTTTCACAGCATTATTACAGTGATCTGCACTCATATCTTAATTAATTAGCAGCTACAGTCAACGATGGACGTGTGATTTGCTAATATTCTTAGTGTGATGAGAGCTTTTATTCACTCAGCTCCTCCTGTCTCTTTTCCCTTTCTCTCTGTCACTGACGTCAGTGTGTATTTCAATAAAGGGGTGGGGTCAAAAGATTTGAAACACAGCGAATACAAAGATTATGAATTGGCTGGGGTGGCTTGAGCCGTCATATGTTGGAAATTAGTTTGGGATCTATGCTGCGTTTATTTCACATTTTCAGCAACTGAAGATCTTGTTACAATTAGGGGTGAACGGCCATAAGATGCACAACTCAATGGTGACCTAATGAAGGAAATGAAAGTCATATGGTGTGAACTAAGCTCTAACGGTGATTGGCCTGGAGGCCAATCTGTCTTGAAACGATGTGAGATTAATTGGAGAATAATTATGTCCTTGTTGTCATTGCAGTTTGGTAGAAGAAGCTGGTTCATGTGTGGAGTGTGTTTCCAGGGGCCAGAATAAATATTCATTTAAGACAACACATACTGAAAATAGTGTGTTTTCTATGCACTATGAACACATGATATAGAGACAGAGACATTACATTGGCATGGTGCTGAAGGGAACATTTAGTTTTACTATTAATTCCTTCCTTCCTTTCATTTCCTGTTTATATTCCATCTCAGGAAAATAAATATTTTAACCTAACACATTCTATACAACATTTTTATGTGTGTCATAATCATAGCTTCAAAGATGCATTAATACAGCCATTTACGTCTGTCCAAACACAGATGGTAATAAATAAAGGCAGTTCAAGTTTCCCCAGTCAATTACAGGGAAAAAGATGAACACAATTACATTTCTAACCAGCTCTCAGGCCCACTGGCCACGTGGGGATTTCGGCAGATAGCAAATGACTAATGAATCTTTTTCGATGAAGAATGAGCCAATATAGAAGTGATAAAATAAGTTTACAACTCAAAAAGTCCCTCGAAAACAATCACTGTCATGAGTTTATCTGATTCTACATAAAAGGATAATTTAAGTGTTATTATGCGAAACGCTTTGTCCATCCACATGAGTGAGTGAATAAATTAAGAGAAAAATATAAAAAATGTATACACAATCTCAAGCAAACGATTAATGTGAATACTCACCCCGGTAGTATCTTCGTCAGGTTTGGGGGGGTCTGTAGGTGGGGTTACTGGGGAGGATAAAAATGCACATTTACTGCCAGGCTGCTTCTGCAGGGAAACTGTCTAAGAATAATATTAAACAAATAATAATAAAGTAGAAAGAGCTTTATGAGCACATACCCACTGCAACACTTAAAAGACTCATTTAAAGCATTTAATGTTAAAGCTGTATTAGTTCTGACAATATAACATTAACATTGTTTATGTACAGTGTGTTGAAAAGTATATTGTTTATGTTGTTCACAAACGATCAAACAAATCACATTAAAATCTGAATTACAATAAAAACAAGAGTGGAAAATTTGCATTGACCTGGAACTAAACTCAAGTTCAGTTCAAATACTTTGAATGGCTGTGGAGACTAAACATGAACTTACCATAACCATAATCATCTGGTTCTAGACCTGTGACAAAAGAAAAAGAGTCAGAAAATACACGGCGAGACATATTGTGCAGACAAGTTCAAGTTGAGCTCATTAAAGGTGATCAAAAAAGCCTAAAAGCTTAACTATTATTAAAGGTAAGAGTACAACAAGAACATGAGTACAAGGTGTCACAAGAGCTAAATACAGAAATCACACTGTTAACAAGCTCATCACCTATGATCTGAATATAGCTTGTCTTTATGCTCTACATCTCATTTACACCTCAGCTAAATATAACCTTGATTTCACCACATCACCCTGTCACAGTCAGAGTGCTGCTGGTGAGAGGGAGGAAACATCACATGAGGAACCTGTTATAACACTGATCACCTGAGGACCAAAGCAGGCTCCCCTCCCCCACCTTTTTTCCCCCAGTGCAGAAATCCATGCATTAGCAGTATCATTTTTGAAAACGTGTGCATTGATTTAATCTGACAAAATCTTGTTTGTGCATTAGAAAGAGAATAGTATCCAATTGCAGTTGTGGTTTGTGAGCTACAGTGCAAGTGAATAAAGTAAGTGGCTGAATAACACACATTGTGATTGATTGTTGTTATGCAGTGGACAGTTTTACAGCAGCAGAAGTCACAGTAATCTCAAATATAATAACTAAACGCACAATGACAGCTACTAAACTGAACTTGTGCTGTATTTGTTGTGAATGATGCGGCGTTGCAGAAGTGTTTTCTTTGTTTTGAGTTGTACTTCATGTTGGAATTGAAAGAGAGGGAGTGAAAACCGCCCACATTCACAGTTGATTAAACCGATTTGTTCAGTTCTGCTTCACAAAAAAATGTGGTGTGTCTGATGCGAGTGTCTCTGCTTACCGTCGAAAGGTTCGTCGAGAAAATGTCCATACACAGTGCTGGTGGCTACACCCAGATCATTTCTGGCTTCCAAAGTGTAGTTGCCATTGTTGAGGTGTGTTGGGTTTTTAAAGGTCAGGCAGCCCTCTACATAGTCCTGGTAAATATCCATATCAGGGCGTATGTATTCGGTGTGGGAGATTTTCTGAGTGGGGAGTGACACAAATGCAACAATTGAACAGTGACATCACCTGCTAATATCTAAAGGCACTTACTAATAGAAGCCAAGAAAACGTTTCCTCTAACATTTTAGGGCCCACTGTCAGGTAAACTGGAGCACTGCATGTGTCACATTTCACTGTTAGAACCTGACCTGAGCCCAAGATAGTACAGTACTAACCAGACTCAATCCCAACAGGCACTCTGTTTTTGTCCTATACAAACCCAACCTGAGCCAAATAAAATCAATTAAGGCTGTGATGAGTTTGTATTATGCAATCATTGCGATTTCCCTTTTCCACGTTTACAGATACATGCAGTGTAAAGTATATACTCCTTTGTTTTTATTGATTAGACTTGACTATGGTGGTCCTGAAGGTCAATACAGGTTATACAGAATAAAAAAAGACAACACACAAAACACAACTTAGCCAGTTGCACATTGTTATTGTATCTTTTAGCCTAGCATACTGAGAAGTGTAAACAGGAAATGACATCAGAGACTTTGGTATCCAATCACACACGTGTTTGTTTGCTACACTTTCTGCAAATCTGCAAAATGTCTTTTCGATGTTATTGAAGTGTTTTGTGAAATTTTGTCAAAGTGTTTTCTGCAAGGCTGTATTTTTCCTAAGACAATGTTTGTGCATCTTCGACCGTATTTGTAAATAAATGTAAAAATAAAAAATACTGAGATAATGGAATCTCCTCAAATGCAGTATAAGTATTCAACAATTGTTTGCTAACTATAGTGATTTTGAAACAATATATGCTTCTGTGATTTTATAATCCAAAAATGCATATCCATCAAACTCACCTTGTCTTTGTAGAACCATCGTAAGGTTGGGTGAGGTGAACCTCGGACAGTGAATTCTATGCATGTGTCATGGCGGCGTTCTGGCTCCCTCAGCCTCACAATGGAGGGAGGAACTTAAAAGATAAAAGAGAAGAGACAACACGATCACTGCTCTGCTTGTAATACAACCTCATGCACACAGTACAAGAATGTAGCACAATGTCACATGGTGAACTCCAGTGAAAGATGTATTATTTGTCATCTGTTTTGATTTGTTATTACCACAAGTGGGAGCGCCAGAGAGAAAATGCAAAGACACTCAGGAGAAAGACCTTAGTTACTATTTTAATATGCTGGTCTCATCACAATCTGTGGCAATCGATTTGGAGTGTGTGAGCATGTGTGATCCTGTTCTTGTGTTTCTCTTTGTTTACTGACAAAAATGCAAATGCAAGGCTGTTTGCTACAACAATGTCATTGTCTTACCGCAGCCGACTGTATGAAATTTAATCCAGCACCCGAGAAAGTGGAGTGCTGTCATTCGTCTCTCTCACAAACACACTCACACTGGTTTCCATGACTTCAGAGGACATTGCATTCACTTACATTAACTTATTCTAACCTTAACCATAAATACTACTGGCCTAATACTGAAATCTGACCCTAACCTTAACCTAACTATAAAACATGTCTTCATCTTAAAATGTAGTAATTTATGTTTTGGGGACTTGATTTTTGTCCCCATAAGGAAGACAAGTCCACATAATGTGATTTGGGTCCCCACACCATAAGGAATACCAAGTGCAAACACACACACACACACACAGGTTTTGTGCAGCTATTCTTCTAAGAACACTGCATTGATTTCCATTCATTTGAACAGCCTATTCAAACTGTTATCCATCACCTTGACCATAACCAGTCATTGCCTAACCCTAACCTTAAATCTTGGACCTAAATTTAACCAGTTCCTCAGAAATTAGATTCTGCCTAAACAGGACCAGGTTTTGGTCTCCATGAGGATTACTGGTCCTGACAAGGTCATTGTTTGTGCCAGAATAAGTCCTAAAGAGGTAACTAAATATGAGGTATCAGAGCATGATAGGCTCTAAATCTTTACACGTTTTTATCATGAAAGAAAGTCACTATGATGATGTTGATGTTTGTTATTTATCATTTGTTTTGGACTGAACGCAGCACAGCTTTTCCATTAAGTAATCACATGTTCTTTGGGAAGTGTTATCATAATCATTATCCACTTCCTTCAGAATGACTTGTTGTTCTCTGCTGAATCAATGAGCAGGACAATATTGGCAGCAAGCCCAATACATGGATAAATGGGTTGTGACTAAAGCAGCGAGTTATCTGCTTGAAAATGACAAACGTCTGTGTTTGAGTAGGGTGGTGTATGCCATTCATGCAGGGGCAGCACAGTCAAAGACAACAGCAAAGGCATCAACTCCTGTGTGATAGTCTTTACCTGAAAATGTATGGGTTCAATGAAAAATGTACAGGAGCTTTACAACACATATGAAATGTAAGTTGGAAAATGTGGCTCACTGCAAATGTTACCAGCTTTTAACTGTTGACAGGGAGGAGGACAAGACATAATAGTACTTAGATACTGACAAACTTATTATCAGTTCTAACTGCAACATGTGCACGATACCCTAACACAATCCCAGTCCTGAGAACCTCCCTGTTGATACTGCAGTGTTCTAGCTAGCGCATGGTAGCGTATTGGCCCGTTACACTATGATTTGTGGCCGACATACAAAATTGAGGACGTTACGGCGTAACGGTATTTTGACTGTATTTAGTTGTGTAATAATGCCAGATGAAATGTGGATGACGTTGTATTGGGACGGAATCGGGACGCCCAAAATACAGTGGCACGTGCGGGCCGGAAAATCAGGGACTTTCCACCCAGTTTCCCCCACGAGCGAGTAGTCGATCATTGCACTGCAACTGCCAAGTTGATGGAAACCATCCCCAGCAGTGCCGTGCTTTCCATTAGAATTATGACGTTAACCATATTTGGAAGGGCAGGCCATGCAACTTTAGAAGCATGCTTGACCCTTTTCTCTACTTAAATTTGTCAGTTGCTCCGCCAAACTCTGTGCGTCACCCCCCACTAAATTGCATTATCTTTTATCGAGGTAAAAAAACAAACTTAAAGAGTTAATCTTTGAAAGATGTCAAATTCACCAGCGCAGTTGGTACGTCCTTTGTGAAAGTTACACACTGCCAAGATACAATCGTATTAAAATTACCCATCAAGAATATATGGTGTAAAAATAACAATGTTCCTCTTTGGGTGCCCATACAATGGCCAATTTGCACCGTAAATTGCACTCCCTCGCCATTACTATTATGCTAAAATAAAATCCTGACTGGAACCCTGTACTGTTCTGATCATGCTGTGACCAACAGCAATCCACAAAAACAAGTTTGATGAATCCGTCAATGTAAACACACTGGCAAAACCAGCTAAACTAGAAGCTTTATTGAGAAAAAAAAAAAAATTGGTAAAATAAATCACTGAGTCCATGGAGAAAATGAGCAGAATCACACACACAAGTGTTATTGATCCACTGTGACCTCCCTCAGTAAGATCAGCTGTGTTATTTTTCAACTTTGGTGTTTGAAATCCTTCATTCAAATATACCTAAGTGACAAAGACCTATCGATCTTGGCAGCTGTAGATCAGCAACTTCCTTGTCTCGCATGGTACATGAAGTGATTTTGTCAAAAGACTCCAGTGCAGTGGGAGTGAGAGGCTAAACAATCACTTGAATGGCTGATATCGCCCCATTAAGAAAAGGAAAATGGGAAAAGCAGACAGCATAAAAGCAACAAGGGAGTTTAAAAGTCAGTCAGAGGTTGTGGACTGGGGGGTTGTAATGGATGAAGTTCCAACCTCATAAAAACTGATGGACTATTTCAATAAACAGGAGCAATACAACCATTTCTAAAAGACTGAAATCATTTTAATCAATTTGTTTTGCTAGTCACTGTGTAATAAGCAGAAGAATGACATTAATGTGAAGTCCTTCATTAAACTGTTAAAGTTTTTTTCCCGCCAATTATGATCAGTTCACTGTTCACTTATTTCATCATCACAGGAGCCACAAACCACAAATATTCTTGATCTACCTACCTATCAACAAACAATGTGATTTTGTCTTGATGCACAGAAAGATTCATGGGTGTAATCTGATGAATGTATGCAGATGTGGCTCATATATCCTCTCCAGTCCGACCATTAAAACCATCCAAGCTTCAAATGGTTGTCACTACTTCATGAGAGGGAAGCTCAATATCTGACTGCAGTGTGCTTACAAATGCAAAATGAAGTACCAGTCGAGAGTCTCCACAGTGTTTTAAATTCAAGCCTCGAGTTGTGGATGGATGTGTGCATGATTAGCAGGTATATAGCTCACACTGGGAACAGTGTGCACCCATCAGATTATTATACACAGGTTCGTAGTTGACTATGGCCGTATTATATACAACTACAGAGTACATTCATTAATTATTATTAAATTGTGTAAGTATACTCTGCATTGACTGAGATGTGTGACGTGATCATGACGACATCGTCTCCACCTTATTTGACAAAGAGCTTGTTCTCTCCAATATAGTTTGCCCGACATTTTAGCTGAAATGAACGCCGTTGCTGGAGCAACCAAGCAGTGAACATTGGCCCTAATCCACCATATCTTCTTAACCCTCCCTGTTTTAAATGATCCTCAAATTCACCAATGTTTATCTTTCTTGGATTTATTAAATCTTCCCTTTCTCAGAACATGTTTCACGCTAAAATGTTTTTATTAATTTGGTAATTTAGGAAAATGTGGAACATAGTATTTCCGTTGTCTTATTATAAAGCAGCAATAAAATGCTGTATAAAGTGTATTTGTGTTGCTCTGTGACATATTCCTTCATCAGCACACACTGAGATTTATTACAACCTTAATCCCTCCTGCCTATATGGCACCAAATGTCAGTGCAACTATTTCATTTTTTACAGAAACTACACACCCTATTTTTAAGATTTACATTTAATCTGAACTAATAGATTTGGAGCTGAGACACTTGAGTCAGCATACCGATTAGCGAAAGAATAAAATAAATCTTTGCACTATGTATATATTTTTATGTAAGTCAAACTGATATTCTTTTGGGGTAATAAATTTGAATAGCTCATGGTCCCCACGAAAATATCGAAATTGGAGTGTGAAATTGCCTTATCTGAGCTTATTAACAAGTATATGGAATACAGGATTCACAACTGTAAAATTCACATTAAAAGATAATCAGTGGTTAAATATTAACACGATTAGTTCCAATTTAAGGATTACTCATATTAACTTTTTTATTTTAAAAACAACTGCTTTCAAAGTGAATTGAGGGTTGCATTCTGTTTTAATAAGACTTAACAGTCAATTCAACAGCTAAAACATTATTTTTCTTTGTAATGCACCTGAGGTGTGATGCTGTTGTGGCCTTTTTAATCACCATGTGACAGGATAATTTATGAGGCTTTTGCATATGACAATACATTCATACAAACAACTCCTTTTGTAGGTCACAAGAATATAAACACAGACACAGACACACACACACAAGCATGATACCGGACAGATGTGTATGGGCTATAATGATGATGGATGGTTCAGTTTACTGCACTATTACCAGTGTTTGTCCAGAATGACCATTACACTGAAAATATGAGAGCAATACAACAGAAGAACATTGTGTGTGTGTGTGTGTGTTTAGTCGGCTGTGAGGGCAAGTTCTGATTTAAACCTTTTTTTTTAACCCCTAACATTTGACTGAGGACAACATTTTGGCTGGTCCTCACAACTTTTTATCTTTTTAAGGTTAAGGATTGGGTAGTAGAATTGGGGTACCACTGAGTCCATGTCATGGGTTAGGGTTAGGCATTTAGTTGTGATGTTAGGTTTAAGGTAAGGTAAAGAATGCATTGTGTCAACATGTGTTGGCTTCAACAAGTCCTCCAACTGAAACGTAACTATGGGTCGTTTTGGCCAACCCTTGAATAAGACCTAAAGGTATGTTTTTAGTACACTTGTGCAGTATTTTTCAACTCAAATATGCACAGGTGTTACTGTTATTGTTAGGGCATAAACAACAGGGTTAGGCAGTAAAAATAAAAAAAAATATTAAAAAGGTGGTATAGTTGAGTTGAGTCGAACCCTTGTTGACCACACTCGGATGCAGTGCTCTCGCCACTGAGCAGGCTGCCGGAGACCTCAGCGAAGCTACTAGATACCACTTCCAAGGTACCAGGTTGCTGTCATGTATACAACCGCTAGGGGTGCTGCTTTTGAAAACGTAAACGTAGGTCGTAATTCCGGCATACGAGCTATATGTAAGTTTCATTGGAGGACAGTGTGACATATTTACATGCTATCCCAATACATTTCCAAAGCCACCTCAACACTACCTTCACACTTTCTGACTCAAGACCCTAGTATACTTCCGTGCTCATGCCGCATTGCACGTCGCATATCGCTGACCCTGGTACACTCGCACGTCAGAGTCCTGGTGGCGATACAAGTCTGGACGCAGGGAATAGGGCGCATTCCTACCAAAGAACAAGAGAACGATGCTACAGCTCCCTCGGACACATCTGGTTCGAGTGGCCCATCAGCTGAAAGGTCCGCCGGGAAGGGTAGCTGAAACCACTCCCCTAGATGGGTATAGAAATGTAACTTTTCTATCCTAAAATCAGAGCTTTTACTCCAGAATACAGAAACCATTTCCATTTTTGATATGAACTTTGGAGGTGCTATTGTTGTGAGTCGACACACAACGTACCATTTGCTCGAAACAGAATAAACAGATCTTTAGCCTGAATCTGGATCTAGTTTTCTGGAAGAAGTTCTTTTGGAGGGAAACAACAATAAGTCCCCCTCCACTGCAAACAGTGGTGTTGAGTCTCTGTGAGTGTGTACTTACAGTGAACAGTTAGGTGGACAGAAGCATTGGTCATGCCCACTATGTTGGTGGCGGTGCATGTTAGCAGGAAGTTGTTGTCATCTCTGCTCACATTGTCCAAAGTGAAGATGATGGAATGAATGGTGTTGTTGCCGTAGACTTTGGCCTGGAGTGAGAGCAGAGTAAAAGTATGAAAATAATGATTATTTCATCACAATGCTGTAATAAGGCCATAGAGTAATGGGTATATGGGCATAAAATGGCTGAACCTGTCAGAGAGGAGTGATGCGTCAAAGAAAAGCAGGCTGGTTCACAAATGACAGTGGTCATTATGTTAATTTATCATAAGTAATACAGTTAATGTCCACTGCATTGTACTGCTGTATTGTGTAGCGTTGGCCAAATGAGGAGTGTGTGAAACCCCTAAACTATAGCCTTGTCCTCATCATTTAAATCTATTAAGTACGCTAGTTTCGCAACAATACACATTGTTACACAAGGCCAAAAAATGTGAAAAGTCCATTTAATTTGGCTGAATGTACTGTAATGGTAATACTTCCTGGAAGTTATGCAAATGTAACTGCGGGTGATGGCACTTTTGCAGCCATTTAAACCTATTTTAACAAGTGGGAGTTGTTGCTGTAAAACATTTCCCAATATTGCCAGCTGTGACAACTAGAGGGTGAACGTTAATGATTTTTTTTCCCCCAATCGCTTGCTTGTAATTACAATAAACTATACTTTGCTATCAAATAATAAGGACTGTATATCACACACAAAGTGCACTTTTCCGAGTGTACAAGCTACTTATAAGCCACAGATGCAGCGTTTTAATTACCCAGAGTATCTTCCACAATTCTTTTTTCATTACAACTGAGTGCACCATGGTTAAATAGAAGCTATTTAATGAATTTTGAAACTTATAATAAACTTCCCTCAAACTATGGAATAAATGTTTTCTTTATTGAATATTCTTAGCAGTTTGGAAGATTCCCGGCAGCAGAGACATCCCACTTTCTAAAATGATTGAGCGTACGTGAGGGCCAAATTCAGGGGCCAGAGCTAATAGATGTGAGACAAATACGTAAACACACTTCTGGTCTACTGCTCTTCTCACACCACACTAAGCTCATATTAGGATTTTGCAATATGTACTAGACACCTTTCAAGAATCAAAATTATATTACTTATAGAGTAACAGCTTGTAGCACCAATAATAATCAACATTTCCTGGTTATGAATGTGGTTACGTTACGTTACAAAAAGAATATGGGTTTTGCTCCTAGCATCAATAAGCTTGTCATATAAAAAAACACACCTGAAAAGGTTAAATCACACCAACACTCTCTCAACTCTCAAATTGACGTCTGCTACTTCTTGTTATGTTCTGCTGTTGCATACACCCACTTAGGGCTGTGCAATTAATAAAAACTTTAGTTTCTATTAGGATTGGCCCCAAACGATTAGAGAGAGAAAATAATCAAAACAAAGTGATTATTACAAAAGCCTTTATTCTGAAAATAACTATTTTATGGCGTTTGACTTCCTGTTCCGCTCATCATTCGGCAAAAATAGAACACAGGCGTTCAGTGGAATCGCTTTGTTAAAAACGCAGCGTAAGTAAAGATATATACAATTTATAGTAAATTCAAAAGGTTCATTCAAAACTTCATGTTCACGTTGTTTTTACGTGCAATAAATAAATTCCATGTGTTTCAAGTTCAAGTCAATGAGTAATCGTTTGAATAATCGTGATTTCAATTTTGACCCAAATAAATAAATACTGTTCATTATTTTTTCCATAATCGAGCAGCCCTACCACCACCGACCCCTCCACTTATGAGAATTTGCCTTGTGTATTTGCGCATTGTAGTCTTTTAGCTGCTAAGAGGAAGAGTGGATGTTTTAGTTGAGACCAGGAACATGTAGATGTAGGTTAGCACAGGGAGAGGTGGAGGGATTTGCTCTGGATTGTCAATCTCGCTCTTGTTTGTTTGTTTTTTTAAGAAATTACACACCAGAGTTTTAAGACACCAAATGCAGCATTAGCCCTTTTAAACCTGAGCTCTCCACAGAGACCCCCAAACGGTAAAAATGAAACAAATGACTCCTTAATAGTTTTTCAATTTGGCTTCTCCACTACGGTTTGCTGAGCAGTATGTGATTGAACTGTGACCAAGTCAGGATGTTACCACTGTTTTTCCAAGTATCTCGCATATCTCTTGTTTATCAGTGTCTCTGCTGCCCAGGTCGCCAGTCCATGTCAGGGTCAGTTTGCAGCTTTTGGTGCTCAATTTAGCAGGTTATCGGTGTTAATCATGACTGTGACATTGTTATTAATAATCGTGTGAAATTTTAGCAGCAGTGCTCAATAATCCAGCAGTGGTGGCTCACAGAATGCGGTGGGAAACACTGTGCTCTGTCACTGCCAGTTCCAAATCACACGATCAATTTACTACAGTTTCAATTTCAGATACTTGCCCTCCATGTGTAGACTTTAACACTTCCACTGTGAGGGAAACACAGCTGCTGTACAGCGGTTTGCTTCACATCATGCCAATGATTAATGTTAACATACATACAGATTAGGAAACTCACAGCATCAGCTACAAAATGCAACAGCTAAAAATCAAACTAGTTCATTTGGTGTGTGTGTGTGTGCGCTTCAAATGTGAGGACTCATTTTGTATCAAACCCACAAAAACAAAGACGTGTTGTAAGTGTTGGGATCAGGCATTTTGTCTGTGCATTTACTCCCTACCTCTTGTGAACTGATGGAGTGCAAGCCATTGACAGGCCAGTCCACCTCAGGTAAAGGGGATCCGGAGCCATTGCAGATCGCTGTCACACGATCCCCCTCGATAACTGTGAGGTTGCTATGACTGACGCTGATATCAGGGAAGTCTACGAGAGAAGGGACATGAGAGGAAATGTAAACACACCGTGAGTATTTTCACTTCAGAGTACAAAGAGTTGGATGAGGATTCATGTTCTCATTCATTGGTTAAGAATCGTTTAATAACAACACCTACAAGTCAGTGTGTCCACATCTTTCGTGTATATTCCCTGTTAAAAGTTGCCACTATGGCTTTAAAAGAAAAGATCATATTTTCTTGTGATCTACATTTTGTTTAAATTGTGTGTTACTGTCCAAGCTTGATATCCCCTGTGCCACAGAGCTCCCTTGTTTCCAAAAACAAATAAGAGATCATGTCCCACAGAGCCACACTGTTGTTCTGTGGGACACTTTCCTTCATTACCGTTGTCACACATTGTGCTTTATTTTTACTGAATCCCACGTAAACAATCTTATATCACTCTGCTGCAGAAAAATTTTTTCCTTTGTTTCTGTATTTGTGATTGAGCTCTCCATAAAAGGACAAAGTGCATTAGGACTGTGTGTTCCGTGCCAATTTTCACACTTTAAACTTACCACAGCTGCTAATGTTCATTTCCTGCAGGAGTATCTTCTTGAAGCCATCAGTACAGTATAAATCTTGGCTGCCTAGACCCGCCTCTCCTCTCTGTTGCCATAGCTGCAGCCAGCGAATCTCACAGCCACAGGAGAACACCACCTCCTCGAAATGACTGGAGGGAGAGAAAAAAGAAAGAGCACTGACAATATTAGCAACAACTCATCAGTGACATATTCTATTTCTACCTGCTCTCAGAAGAACAAGGCGTGTTTGTCATGTCAAACACATCACTGCAAACATAACCCAGACTTTTAAAGGATTTGTTAGGTCAAATAATGGACGACATGTTGGGCAGATCCAGAGGGATTATAATAGCAGGGGCAGAGTTCAGTTAAGTATTATGGATGGAGGAGGAGAGAATGTACAGTAAGACAGACACACACACACACACATACACAAAGTCTATTGCAGCATTTCATGTTCACACACAACATCCTGCTAACCATGTAAGCTCACAGATTGGTGCTTATGTAACATTGCAACCCAAGGGTGCATTTTTTTTCTGAGAAATTTGAGTTTTTTTATTCATCCTGCTGCAATGAGTCAGTCTGCTAACCATTCTAAAATCTCTCACTCTCACCAGTCAAAATCTCCAAACCCCATACAACAGCCGCCTTAATCCATATATGCACATGAATTAGGGCGACAACGGTTATTCGATAAATGGATTATTAATCGGTAACAAAAAATTAATAGTCAACTATTTTGATTAGCGATTTCTCAGTTTGAGTGTTTTTTTTTTAATAAGTAAAAACAGTTTTCTGATGTTTAAATGTGAATATTTTCAACAAACAACTCATTAAAACAAAATCATTTTGGTTTGTGGACATTGGTGATTTGGTAGACATTTTATGAACCAAACAAGCGCTCGATTAATCGAGAATCGTCAGATCAGTCGATTATGAAGATAATCGTAAATTGCAGCCCTAATGTGAGTTTTATTGGTGAAAAAAAACAAACATGTGAAACTGTGAGATCACAGATTGAATAAGCCACACATGTGACTTAGAATGTAAATGGCCTCCACCACGACAAAGTGATCCTGACAATCAGTGCTGTTCTGTTACACTCCATTCAAAAGCAGGCTAAAGCACTAGTTTGGGGGGAAAATTGTCTGTCCTCTGTCCTCTCACACAGCTCATTTAAGGCGTCTCCATTACACTCCACTCGACCCAACAGTCACTGCAGTGATTTTAAACACAAACCACATGAATAAAACACTTGATGATACATGAATGGTGTTAAAAATGATTGTTAATAAATATGATTCACTCCGCAGCTCCTTAATGTTATTTTTTTCGTTGTTGTAATCTGAGTGTAATTTGCTTTCAGTTGTTTAATATCCTATAATGGAACACTTATGGCTCCCAAGCACAAACACAAATAAAAAGTTTCTGACTCAGTGGATCCATAATCTGGCTTCAATTAAACACCTCACCATCTGTCTTCCAATTTTTTCTGTTGATGCTTTTTAATAGATCCAAATATCTGTGTGGGAAGTGGTGTACGCCTTTTACAGGCACCATTTTGTGTATATGCAGTGGTTATAAATGACGCCCCAGGTCCTACCAGCTCAAAAGAGAAAGTCTCATAAGATCCTGGTTAAAGCTCCAGTGTATAATTCCTATCACCAAAACTATTAGAATAACCTGCCTCTACTCTCTCTCACACATACACACATGCAGAGACAGTTCTTACCGCTACCGCGCTTTGGTATGTCATGAGTTGTCTGTTATCTGTTTTTGCTGTTACTCAGAAAACTTGCCGTGGTGCAGTGAACGATGTTTGCAGCATGCAGGCAGTTGATGAGGGAGCGCTTGATTTGCATTGCGTTTTGTTGGCAGAGCACACATTTTCAATATCATAAGATCCCTACACTTCGTGAGAAGCCAAAAATCACGATTGTGATTAAAACATGATTGTGAAGTCCTATGCTGAACGTCCAGATTTATTTTTAACAGTGGAGTCCTCTTCTGAATTTACGGGCGTCTCTTGGTGTTTTCAGAACTTCAAAGCTTTTCTGAGAAACTCAGAGAGAGTCACGCGGAGCCAATGTAAGTTTTAGGCAAGTGTGAAAGAAAAATGCTGTAACGAGGGCTTTCGCAAATCCACCCATCCAGTTTCTACCGCTTTATGTGGAGGATAAAGTGGTCTATTGCAGGGCCAACATAGAGACAAACAACCATGCACTCTCTCACTCACACCTATGGTCAATTTAGAGTGTCCAATTTACCTAATCCCCAAATCGGCATGTCTTTAGACTGTGGGAGGAAGCCGGAGCTTTCGCAAATATAAATTCTACATGTGTATTTTTCAATTCACAAATGCAAAGAGGGCTAACAGAAGAAAAATCAACGCGATAATTGGTGTGTCTGCCCTTTGCATTCAAACCGGCATTAATTCATAATGTAGGTACAGTCGCACAAAGTCAGTAGGATTATAATCATGTGTGTGATTAACCAATTATACCACACACGTGCTGATGATCATCATTTTCATATGTAGGGTGGAACGCAGTCATTAACTGAAACACAACAGCTGTGTGGGAGGCTTAAAACTGGGTGAGGATCAACCAAGGTGACTTTGAGGAAGACAGTTTCATGTCACAGATCCTAACACCATACGCAAGGTCTCTCCCAAAGCAATAGATTGCAAAGCAGACTAGAGTTTCACGATGAGCTGTTCAAGGTCTTTTGAAGAAGCACAAAGAAAGACCCTAAGAACTATCATGTTTACTTCCCTTCAAAACAGCAATATGACCAGCAGTCATAAAAAGGAGTCCTGAAAATGGATGGTAAGGCCTGATCTCAACGTCATAGAGTGTGTCTGGGATTACCTGGAGGTACGGAAGGATTTAAGACAGCCTGCATCAACAGAAGATCTGTGGTTAGTTCTCCAAGATGTTTAGAACAACTTATCTGTTGAATATTTAAAAGATACTCGACGGCTGGACAAGAAACAAAAAGATATGTTTTTTTTTAATGCAGTAAAACGAGTATTTACACTTGAAATGATTGTGCAGTTGAGAGGGGGAGAGTATGACAAATACGTTTGTGGATGGTTGACTGGGGACAGCTGTAGGTGAAGGACATTTCCATGCGCACACACACACACACACACACACAGTGTGTACGGGATGGAGTAATTCCTTACCACCCTGCAGACTGCTGTGATGAATGCTCGCTATCTAGTAGTGTTTTCTATGGAGAAGGGGCAGGAGTAATGAACATTTGTTGATGTGAACCCCAAGCTGGTAGCACGCACACACACACACTGCCTACCTTAAGATCAATAGGTGCATTATTACAGCCACAGGTCTGACAAATGAGACAAACTGGATTTCTGTGCAAAAACAACTGAAACGCAGCCAAAATCACCCAGAATAAAAAGGCGATAGAGACGGAGGAAAATAACTAGACATGTTAATCATTAAGCACACGTTTGTAAATTGTTGTTCAGACTTTAACCAATTACTTGTCCAGTCAACCAACAATGTCTGTTTGATTTTGTTAATTTCTCTGGACCTCAATTAGGTTTTACAACGAGCAGACGACTGCCGCTGTTTGTGCTAATCATTTGTCACATGAATGTCACACAGCTAATGTACTCAATTTAAAATTTAAACAGACAACAAGCCATTATTATTATTAAGTCATTCAACTACCGGCTCAGGAAAATGCACGGAATTTGAAAACCCTGAAGAAATTTGAAGAAAGCTGTTTTACAGATGATAAGATTGGGATGGAACTGCTAGATGCTGCATGCAGGAACTCACACGCGCTCTTCACACTTCACAGTACGCTGTGTGACTGCTGAAGTGTTTCTGCTGATGAAAAACTGAATCTCAGCCAAGACAAAAACAGCAATAAACTCTTCAGTGTTTGTGCCTGATTATTTTCACACGATTGGCTTGTATTCAGCAGCTCTCATTAGCACGTCTGAGGCACAGCATGTTATGGCACTACTTGATTTTACAATTCCATGCCGGCCAAAGAATGGTAGGATTATGACATGACGAAATGGGAGAGCGTTTCAATTAGAGAGGCATCAGTGTCAACTGAGGCAGGAAGATGAGCTCTGATGAAGCTGTTGTATCTTCTATTAAAAAACATCTGTTCTTTTTTTTTTTTATAGATTATGAAGAGTTTATCTGTTGATATCTGAATTACACTTAATCTGTGAGGTGCAATTTTTGTTGATAGCAGAGGAGCAAGTCTTCCAATGGCCCAATGTCCCACTTGTGATAATGCACAAATATGTGCTTAATGGAGACACAGGTTTTAATGTCCTAATGTCCAGCTTGACTCTACTCGTTTGATATGGTTTTCCATTACTACAGTACCTCCTTAATGTGGGAGGAGTCATCATAGCACGGCTGCATGAAACTGTGAAAACATGACATTGTTTTGTAAGTGACACACACAAACTAGTGACTTGTAAAGCAGTTATTTTCAGTGTACTGAATCATTAGAATCAGTTAATTAAGTTAAAGGGGTTGCTCACTATCGCCAGCTCTCAGCAGAAAGCTAAATACACCAGACTCCTCTGTTAAATGTTGAGATGGATGCCACATCTATCTATCGACTCCGCATGCTGGAGTAGGTACTAAAAAAAGGACCAGGTATCAGGTACTCCCGCTAATGGATTAGAGTTCTGCAAACTATAATGTACTGTACGTGTGAGAACGCATGTGTGAGTCAGATGTGTTCAAAACATCAGGAGAACCTCTAGAGCATCCAGACCATGAGTGGTGCATGCAGTAGGAAGAACTCTCAACTACTTGCTTGATGTGAATTATGCGGGGCTTCTTCTCTTGTGTTCTCACAAGAGCTCACTCAAACATAAGGGGACAAATCAGGAGAGCTTTCCGGAAAATGTCTGAAGCAACTTTTTGCTTACATTTGTTTGTCTCACATACTCTTGCAATCTCTGTGGAGTTTAGTGCATGTGCGAAAGCTGTTCTATCTACAGATGTGTAAATCAACGTGATTGTCTTTTTTGGTAATAATGTGGTTAGAACTAAGAAAATATCATGGTTATCATTATACCATCAATTTAACTGTAAATGTATGTTCTTACACTAATTTGCACCTTAAAAAATATCCATATGTCAATATAATAATGTGACATGTTATTTAAATGTGTATATGTTTTACTTTGTTATACTTACACAGTATTATATTTTCTTTTCTTTGCTATTCTATATTTTAAGAGAAAGCACCATTAAGTCAGTTACAAATGTTATAGTTCTCTGTGCATTGACAATAAAGGGATCTGTACCCAAAATATCCTCGCTATAAAACAAAGCAAAACACTGCATTGCAGAGTTAAAACAGATAAGGATTGTGTTCTCATAACACTGTAATATTCATAAAAACACAACATGTTGCAGGGTAACAATACACACTGCACTCTTGTTTCTCCGTTTATAATGAGCACATATATTTCATTTGTTTGTTTTACACAGACTATGTGTGTCAAAACATGTCTGCTTGTTTCCTTCTGTGAATCGCTATTATGCTATTACATCTGACTTTGTTTATTATTTTTTAAAAAAACGATGTAATACAACACAGTTTAACTAAATTATGACAAGTTTTGTTCGTAATAATTCATTATATGGAGGTAACAAACAGTTGCAAGATAATTAAACATGACAACTCCGATACCGTGCAACATAATGTACAAGTAATGCTCTCAACATTTCATCCCACAGTACACTTGCCTTTATGTGGCACTCTTAAACCTGATTTAATTAAAGCCCTTCATTAGCAGAATCCTTAAAGCCTTAAAATCATGTTGTTAGCCCTCAGGTTGATCTGAGTTTATCTGACAACGTGCAGCAAATGCAATCTTTGCTCCTCTGACACCAACTTAATTAACTCCCTCATCTATCTGGTCAGGGAAGTGTGATGCAAATGAGCTGTTCCACTTTGTAGTGGAGATAACCTCTGTCTCATTAATGAAGCACAGACATGTGTGTCAGGGGACAGACAGACGGACGGACGGACAGACGGACAGACAGATGTGGGAGAAGGAGGGAAGAAAAATCCTGATTTAATAGCAACTTAATGCTCCCCCTTCAGGAGTGATTCTACAGATCTACTGATCCAACCTTTTTGTCATTTTCTTTATCATTTACTTTTTTTTATTTTTGGTTTATTTTTTTGATCATCCAAAAATAAGGGGCAGTGGCAGCTCCCACAGCCCAAAATGTTCTCACTTAACATATATATATATATATATATGTACATACCCAGATACTAGAGGTCGTAAAAATGGATTTTATTTTGGTAAAACCATTTAAATATTTGAAAAGATGCATGCCCATCTCTGTGTCCTTCACAAGGACACAATTAAATATTCCAAATACCCACAGCATCTGCAGGGACTCCAACTCTGTAATGCACTTTCCCTTTCAAACTAAGTCAACAGAACTGTGACCATTCGCTTCTGATGCACCCTTGAGATTAGTTCTCTGTTATTCCGCATCATCAAGCCTCACATAGTAACTTTCTTCATTCAGTAACGTTTAAACACCTGTGCTATCGTCTCCTCTGTGTGATTTCCACTGCGTCATCAGTAAACCATAATCCTCCGTCTATGCTAAAATGGAAATCAAAGTGTGTTGAAGCAAAGAGAGAATTACTTTGCTGTTGCTACACTGCCCGTTGCCACAGCAACCACTTATCCACTCTCCATCTAATAATACTGTAATGGGAAACACAAATCAGTGGTACTGTTTCCTGGGCAAAGACCTATTTTCTTTTTTTCTTCCTGCAGTAATCCATTTGTTGCTATTTTACACGAAACATGTGAACTGTGACGCAAAATGTCAGTTGTAATTAATTGAAGTGGTAATACTGGAATTGTGGCTGCCGCTCTGAAAATGCACTTATAACAGACGGAGATGCTGAGACAATTGTAAAGACAAATGTCCCTCAGACCAGAGACTGAGACCACAGTGTAATCCTTCACCCAATAGATGAAGACACACTGATAGGCAGACAAACAGAGACCAACTATGATAACGTGTTTTAAACGTAGAAACATCTATGAGTCTGCACAACATGTGAAATTGCGTTTGTAAATTAGTTAAAATTGTAATTACTAGTTCATTAAATAGTCCATTTATTTTTACCTATTACCAAATTTCAAATGACTGTGTAATTCAGTTCATTTGTTTGGCAGAGTTGATGAACAAACTGTGTAAATATATAATTAAATGTAATTAGTTGAACACATTTAAAAAAATGTTTTACTTTATTAAAAGAAAAGGACTGCAGTGACATCTCTATGTATCTGTATTTATAATCTGTATCTGTAATTATTTTCCATACACTAAACACTAGGGGTCAGGAATTACAGATATGGGACAAACCTTTGTGTAAACGAGGCAGCAGGTATCCAAACAGATTCAGATACAGCCCTGAAGAAATCCTCAGGTGGGCACAGAGACCTTATATTGACCTCATATTGATATTTGCTTCTGAAGCCAACCAGGACATAGGAATATAGCCGCTAGGGGGCGACTCTGCTGGTAGAAAATAAGTCTACTTCTTGCATGATTTATAATGTCAGTAGATAGTTTATGAATGCATCATTGGTTTTAGGTCTTCTTCAATAGCAAATGTTTTTCTATGTGAATTATGTTGTCACTACTGGTTGGCACGTGGGTGGATCTAAACGTATGAGATTAAAGTCTCTAAAAGAGACGTCCAACTTACAGTTCACTGAGCTGCAGATTGTCAAAGATCTGCCAGGACAACGTGGTCAGCAAGGGGTTCTTGGACAGGTTTCTGAGGAAGAGAAAGAGACAGAAAGGGTTACAGACATGTCATAAAGTCATTAGTGTTTTCCCATGAATGCAACGGAAATTGCAAAAATAAAGCTCAGGGCAGAATCACAGAATGTGTGTATAATAATTTAGTAATGTCCCAAAGGGTGTAATTAAAAGCCAATCAATATTATACAAAACTTAGCAAACTAAGTGCAAGACACAGGAAATAGAAAATAAAGAATACAACAGACATATTAGCCTGAAGAGAATTTCACACTGAAGAAATAACACACACACAAAACACTGTGTGTGAACTTTAAGAAGTCATGACTCATTTCCTCTTGTAATCCCTCCTGGGTCACAATAACTCACAACACAAACACAGGTATTTGTCTCCATGGCAACACAAAGTCAAACATGGAGAGATGTGCAGGCTGGTATGGTGGAGGTACATCTCTCACACACACACACACACACACACACACACACACACACACACACACACACACACACTTCTGGCATAAACACTGACCTTGTCAGGACCAGTGGTCATCATGGAGACAAAAAAACCTGGTCCTAATGAGCCAGAACCTAATTTCTTAGGAACTGGTTAAGTTTAGAGCTATGGCTTGAATTGTGATTAAGCTGAGTTTAGGGTTAGGCATTAACTGGTCATGGTTAAGGTAAGGGATAGCACTTTGTTTAGGCTGTCTCAATGTCAACAAAGTGTCCTCAGAAGAATAATAGTACAAACCTGTGTGTGTCAGTGTCATAGCTATTATGATGTTAATAAAAATTATATTTAGCAAGGGGTTGATTACTAACAAACAACAAATGGATGTGCAACTATTCTGATTATCAATTTCAGCCTCTAAAATTCAAACATGGCTATTATAGTAAAGCTGAATATGTTTGGTCAGATAAAATAAGACATTTTATCATACGCTTAACATGAGGATCAAATATGAATTCATGAATTGAGCAATTAAATAACTTTCAGTCACAACCACTTGTCAACCTTGTACTTCAACGATCTCAGGAGAGAGAGACAGTTCCACGTGGACAATGTCATCTGTTTACAGGTGGGGGAAATAACCAACTGACAGGAAATTTAGAAAATTCTCCTTTTTATCTGGGTTTTTTTTTTTCCCCTGTGCAGAGACACAGTGAGAGCAGTTGACACTGATTGCTGTCCTCTTCAGTTGAGAGGCGAGAGAGTGAAGCTACACCAGGAGAAAACAAGGAAGGACAGAAAAACAAAAGTAATGAGCAAACGAGAAAAAACAGGAGGAAGAGAGAATACAAAAGAGGTGAGACTGGCGGTGAGAATAAGAAGCAGAGTCACCAGAGAGGGAGCACAAACACACACATACACACACACTTGCTAACACACATCATAGAGAATGATGCAGCTCTCCAGAATGATTCCTTTGATTGACTGATTCAAACCCAGTAACAGCCCTGAAACACTGCAGTGTCCTCATTCCATATTATACTAAAATTATAACTGCTGTAGTGAGCTACAAATGTGTGCTGTCCTTGAGGATGTCCATCTATCCCCCATTCACCTGTATATTTCACTACATTTGAGAAGTTTGTCTACTTGAAAGTGTCTGTTGGCTCAAATGATCCAATATTTCACAAAACTGTAAAAACAAATCATACATTGATTATAAATTGTCCCTCCAACAAAGTGAGTGATAGTGATGACTCCCGACTACTTTACATTTGGGTTCGTTAAAAGCCCCACATATTTTTTACACTTATATCTGGACATACTCCATCACCACCACCTTGAACTTGGCGAGGAGTGCTAACCACTACACCAACTGTGAGGCCCACCAAAAACATTATCATGGTAAAAAAACACTTTTAAATAGGTCATTATATTGACAATTATCGCAAGAAAGTCAGATGATTAAAGATTGGTTTCAGTTCCTGAGTGAAAAAATTAATGAATTATGTTAAGGTAAATCATTAAATAACATAACAATGTATTGAGTCTCATACTGAGCTTTCAGACAGACACAGTTCTGGTTCTGGCTCTGCCAGGTTATGGCTCAGAGTCTCAGAACCTTGGTGTTTTCTGGCTTACCAGCCCGCATTCACACCCGTTTAACCAAAGTGCACTGATGTAAATCTGCATTACTCTTCACAACACAGTATACGACACGCCCACTGATGATGTCACAGTTTGTGAGGAAGAACCAACTATTTTTTTGTTTCCAGCTGAGAAACACACCGACCAGTTCAAAATTAGATCTGGGATCTGGCACGGAGCCTTGCTGGCGTGAAAGGACTTAGTGTGTGTTTGCACAGTGTGTAAACATCATATACTTAACCTGTTTTATATTCCCAATATATATTGTTATCGATTTATTGACCAGTCCTTCTCAAACTGGTCAATTCCTTTTAATTGGTTTTATGACTGAAATATAAACAAGTGGGTGCAAAAGCACATTCATTCAAAATTAACAAGAGAAATGTTTTTATAAATATTTTTATTTATAAACTTTATTGGAGGCTGCAAAGCTGCTAATCACCTGACTAACATCCCAAATCTGATACTTAAACTGTGCCAGAAGAAGAAGGGCTGAATGATTCACTCCTCTGCTATAAATGCACATACTGTACTCTGGAAGACACTGGAAGACACTCTAAGTGAAAACAAGCACATATACTGTCCACTGTGTACATGAGACGACTGTCTCCACACACACTGACACCCCCCACTCCCCCAGTCTCTGCCTCCACCAAACCACTCTACATGCAGGAGGTGTCCTTTAAAAAGGTCAGCCCGACTTCAATAAGGATGAAAAGAACTCCAAATTTAAAACTCCACACCCACTATCTCTGTGTGTGTTCTTGTAACTCCTCAGGACCCTTTTCTGGTATTAAAACTGATTTTGTCAGGGCCAGTAGTCATCATGGTGAACAAAGCCTGGTCCTAATGAGACAGAATCTCATTTCTGATGAACTGGTTAGGTTTGCGGCTAAGATTTGAATTGTGGTTAGGTTAAGGTTAGAGTTAGGTATTAATTGGTGATGTTCAATAATGCACTGTTCATGATTTCCATCTGAATGGAAGTCAGTGCAGTGACCTAAGAAGAATAGTTGCACAAACCTGTGTGTGTCTGTAACCAGTAGAACAGGGGACACACTCACAAACAGGGGACTTCACATGAACAGGGGACATTTTTCAAGTCCCTTGTTCATGTTAGTCATGCTTTAAATCATGCTAAAATCATATCTAAGACACTCTGGTGATTTTTTAATATTTTTATTAAAAAAAATATTAAAAAATGCTGGCTGGAGCAGGGATTTTAACACCTCATTAAGTCGTTTCTTAACACTACTCATTTCTTAAAAGAGAGCGATGTCCATAAAAGATGCTTCATTTTTGTTTATCTAGACCAAGGGTGTCAAACATACAGCACTATTTGATAACAAGTGAGTCAATAGCATAATAGCCTATTCACAACAAGCACTCAAAATGTTTCCCTTCATTTTGCATGAAAGTAAGCCTCTTTTTAAAAAAAAATATACATATTATGAACCCTGAAATGTCTTAAGAGAAATAAGTGCGATTTCAACAATAGTATGCCTAATTTAACCATTTACAAGTATATATTTCACCTTCTAATCATAATCGCTTCTGGCCCACAGGCCGTACGTTTGTCACACCTGATTGACAGCCCTGATCTTGTCCTTCCTCTGGTATTGGACTCTTTGTTGAGACTATGGGTCACTGTCACATTGTGGACTTAAAAAACTTTGCTTGCGGGTTCAAATAAAGTGACTCCACATGACTTGACCATGTCCAGTATGAAGTATGATATACCTTTCGTGACAAATCACATTACATCGACAGTGTGATTTATCACAAGGTTTGTTTAAAAAAAAAAAAGAAGAAGAAAAGATGGACGATGAGACAAATGGGAAACTACCAAGTCTGGGCAGTGGGTGAAAGACATAATACATAATGTTATATCACCGCCCTCCCTCTGGATTCTCCTTCCCTCTGGATTCTCATTGTCTTTTTTTTCTTCTTCTTTCTTTCTTTCTTTCTCAGTAGGTGATGGACGACTTATAGCAGAACCAAATTAAGAAGAAGAAAAAGAAAAGAACAACAAGGAGAAGCAGAGAAGGATAAGGCAGAGGGAGCTCACCAGAGAGGAGAGCAGAAGGAAGATGGCGAGAGGAAGACGAGGCAGGAGGTGAGGGTATGAGTCAGAGGAGAGTGAGAAAGGAGAAGGTATTTGTGGAGCAGGGGAGGAGAGGGGAGTTGTATAGATACAGTTTGTTCTTGTTGTAAATCCCAGCAAATCTTCCATGTCCCTCCTGAGACTGAAGAACCTTTTCATTGTTTCTTTCATCTTCTCTTTTCATCTCATCTCTTTTTTTTGATTTTATTACCTCCACACAAAACCACACACACACACACACACTACATTTACTGTTTCTGTACAATGCTTAGTATCTATAAAATTACCATTTTGAATACTTTCCATTATTGATAGATTATGAGGGCCACACAGTTGGTGTAGTGATTAGCACGCTTGCCTTTGCAGCAAGAAGACCCAGGCCTTTCTGCATGGAGTTTCTATGGGTTCTCCGGTTCCTCCCACAGTCCAAATACATGCATAATGGGGATTAGGTCAATTGGACACTGTGAGAGTGGGTGGTTGTTTGTCTCTATATGTGGCCCTGTGATGGACTGGCGAACTGGCCAGGGTGTGACTCTGGCCAGACAGAAAATGGATGGATGGATAAATTATAAGTATTTCAACTAATATAATAATTATTATTTTATTTTAAGAAATTATACATTTCTGGGCTGCCCGTAAAACTACATAGGCTCCATGCCAACCATTAGGGAAATGGGTGTTTTACTCAAAGTGAACTTCACTGGATTCAGATTGAACTTTAAACTAGTCAAAGTAGTAGGTCAATTTAGCATCATCTTACAATGATCATCCACCATCAGGGAATAAAGAGTGAACCAGCTTCTGTGTTCATGTCTGCCTGTTCTTGGTGTAGCTCAACAGTTTCCTGTGATTCCAGCACCATCTGTGTCCCTCCTTTTCCATTCAGCTGGTGATGTAACAATGTTTAGTCATTGCTGTTGCGATTATGGACCTTATCGTATTCCTCTCAGGACTCAAACACAACATTTATGTTCCCAGTTGTTGCTGGCTGTGGTTTACTCTGGTTTAGACTGGAAGGGCAGAAACTACTTCAGTAAAGATAGTAAAGTAATGATGTCCCTTCACCTGCAGTCACCTATATTCATTTCCTGCCTATGTTTCATCAGCCATGAATTGGCTACAGTGACAATGACTGTTAGATCTCCACCTCATCATTACCATTG
The DNA here is from genome assembly GCF_019176455.1 of Solea senegalensis. Lineage (NCBI taxonomy): Eukaryota > Metazoa > Chordata > Actinopteri > Pleuronectiformes > Soleidae > Solea > Solea senegalensis. The sequence continues at coordinate 7,335,132 of NC_058030.1, read as the reverse complement.
GGTTTTACTGTTCTTATTTGCTGTAACTCGATAACCAACCATAGAGTAGAGATACAACAATCTTTTTGTTTTCCATTCTGACCTGATTCCAATGCCTGGACTTAAGAATCTGCCAATACAAATACTGATATTATTGATATGATTAGGTTATTACAATACAAATGTAATGAAAAAAATAATAAATAAATAAATGTATAGACATGTTCAGGGTCAGTCTTTTGTGTCTGGTACAAAGTTTCGAGGTGATCGTTAAATCTATACCAAAGTTATGGTTGCTGTGGCCACGCCCTTTTGAATTCTCAAAAGCTACCATTAATGTTTTGTCTTTGATGTGTGTAGTACAAATTGACATGTTTACTATGTTGGTACAAATGCGCTCAGAGGAGTTTGCTCATTTATGTAGGGTGCAAATCGCCAAAATTACTTTTTTGCTCTTCTTGGGCTTCCAAGTTTCAGGAAATTCGGTCACATGGATCCGGGCCATGCCAATATCACATTTTCGCCAGACCTCCGTGCAAAGTTTCAAGAGTTTTTATGCATGTTAACCACAAAAATGAAAACAATAATAATAATAATCTGAAGGATAACAATTGGTTCCTCACATGAATTCCTGCCAGGAGCCGTTTCGGCCCCTAGCATTCATGCTCGGGCCCTAACTATATTTTTTGTTTGAAAAAAAGTATCATTGTATACTAAAGGCTGTGATATCAGGACCTGAAAAAAATGGTATATAGTCATCCCCTATAAAGTGTCAATTTAGCAACAATAAACCCAATATTGGACTGAACTACAGAACCATTGCTGGAAATAACCCTCTGTCTCATGTTGTCACATTGGTTTAAAGTGGCAGACTCTGATGTTGTGAACCACATTGTTTTGCGAGTAGAGTTGCAAGTTTTTATCTCATCCTCTTGAGGATCTTTATCACATTTTCCACTGGCTAGAAACAAAAACCCATAAACATCTGGCTTTTGTCAGCAATGGGAGCAGATACATTTGTCATGGACTCATGGGATGAATAACTATAAAATAGTTATATAATGATAATGTTTTTATCTGCTGCAGCTCTGATCTGCAGTAATATAAACATGACACGTGGGTGAATGTGGTGATTTTGCCATCTACTACTTGTTCTTCCTCTTTCTGCATTCCTCTTCTTCAAAGGCACTTTTGCTATTTGACAGCTTGTTATAAGATGCTCTAAAATGTGAGGCTAAAGTAAAATTACTGCAGAATATTTTACACAAAGCCAAAAAACATCAACTTGGTTGGTTTCACTATAGAGAAATTCAGGAAATCCCCAGAGCAGGATATAATTTATATTCATTTCAGGGCATCCTTTAAAAAGCTTTTGAGATATTTGATTGTAGACCAAAGTGAATTGTTCTGCAGAGCAACATTTTATTTATTTTTTCAGAACATGTGCTTGGCATTCCTCATGACTCTAGCATCAATACAGTTAAAAAAAAAACACTGTGTTGATCTTTTCGAAATTGCCTACACACATGGAACTCATGATCATGAATATGAAAAGTGAGGGTGTTTAAATGCACATACATAAACACTGTCACCATAAACCATTATTAGTAGGCACTATTTTACCCACCAAGACTACAAATCTCTACTACAACCTCCTTTCACCAAGTGGCAACTTATGTTGTTTCCTATAAACTGGCACTCTGACAAAGTGTTTAACCCTTCATTGCATATACGACTAAAAGAAGGATGGATGGTATTACCTGTCTTATCTCTGTGTCTTTTCACAGTGACAAGTCTTCTTTATTTGTATCTACCCATTTACTCTTATAACTGCATGAATATGATGGTCCATCTGACAGAAACAAACACACACACACATACACACTAACACAGGCTATTTTCAGAAGAACTGCCTGTTCTGTGAAATGACAAGTATTGCCACAGTAATTAAAACTGTCAGTCATTCTGTCTGTGTCTGCATAGATGTGATGCGTCGTAATCTATGGTTGTTTCACTTGTCAATCAAATAAACACTTGTCATGCGTCACAACTAACTGCATGGGGCAGCCCATGGCCAAGAAAAAGGAAAGGAATTGGACTTGTGTCCAGAGGGTGTGTGTGTGTGTGTGCACCTGGCTTGTGTGTGTTCACTACTGGTGTAACAGTCACGTAATTCACCCAATTTTTAGAATGTTTTAAAAGTTTTGTTCTGATTAACAATGGTAAAGCTCAAGGCCTCTCCTTACTTTCTACATTCTACGTATGTTTGCATCCATGATTACATGCTTCCTTTCATATCAAAATGAGGATCAATGTCGGTCTAGCAGCCTACATACCAAATCCCATGGCCCAATATATTGTTCTAGATAGAGCAAGCAGAGTACGTATGGTCTACAGAGTCACAAAGACATCAGCAGAGGGTCTGTGCATATAATTGCAAACATTGGTGGGTGACTAACCATAACACAACAATTTAAAATTGGCCTGGGCAACACTGAAACATGACTCTTTTGTAGTTTTCTAATGCATTGTGACGTAAAGACGATAGGCCTTTCCAAAATCAAATATTTGGGAAACTATTTCATATCAGTGTAGATGGCTAAAATGTTTCCTAGACACACAAAACATACACCCGGCGCATATAAATACATACATATACACATTTTTATATATATATAGATATATAAATATATCTATATATATGTATATATATATATATATATATATATATATATATATATATATATATATATATATATATATAGCAACGTTTCCATTCACATCAAAAGAAACAAACACCATCTGCCCACTTCCAGCTGCTGAAGAAGTCTCAGCAGTACTAAGATGGCCGACCCCATGTAGAGCTGCCTGGAGCCCTGATTGGCCACTGTTTCTTCCTTGGAGACATTTGCTACATCAGAGGATGCAAGATGCCAAGATGGAGGAGAAGGAGGGAGAGGAGATGCTCTTAACGTACAGATTCTTACTAAATCAGTGTAATTATTTGATTCACATTCTGTCTTGAGATAATAATGTTTCACTATAATTATGTTCTGAGACAGACATGCGGAGCCTATTACTGTGTTACAGGGTGTTAAATATTAGAAATGTCTACGATCCATGTTTGTCTACAGGCTGCACTAATGAAAAATGATAAATATCTTCTGTTTTGGCTTCTTGTCATGATTTACTGTCGGTCAGCTGTCATACCACCAATAACTACAGGTGAGCCTTGTCAGTGCTTGTCCTGCATGTTGGTACCTGTTGGCCGACCGTCTGTACTGTAGCTTTTCAGCTGATTTAGGCAATTAAAATTGTTGGTGTTGAAAGCCAATGGTGAAAGAGAAAACACTGTAAACAGCTGTCAGCTCAGTGAGAGAAAAAAAAAAGTGACAAAGGCTAAACAAAAAAAAGCAACTACAGCTACAGGAAAAAAGTCCAAAAAAAGCACTCACAGGAGGCTTAATTTAACCACCTCAGGGGCTTTTAAAAAATGACATTGGTTTATTCTTCTTATTAGACATTTGTGGGATTATAGCAGCATTGGTTAAATTGTCTTGAACAAACACTGTTCAGTGACGTTTTTTGTGTGTCTTGTGTTTTAGGTTTTATGCTACAGAAATGAACTGCTGTCACCTGCAGATCTGGCGATTTATTCCATTTCATGCAGAAAGAACTAGCAAGAGCAATGTTTCTCAATCCTGGTCCTCAGGACCCACTGTCCTGCATGTTTTAGATGTTTCCCTGCTCTGACACACCTGATTCTAATAGTCAGCTCATCAACAAGCTCTGCAAAAGCCTGATAATGACTAATTTATTTGAATCAGGTGTGTTGGAGCAGGGGAACATCCCCCAGGACTAAGATTGGGGTCAAGTGTCTTGCCAGAGGAATGCTGACAAGAGGAACCAGAAATCGAATCCCTACAAATAACCCTTCAACACCGAGTGTATCTCTGACAACATGTTTCTGCAAGTGCCCTTTGTGTTACCATAATTACACAACAGTTTGTGCTATCGGAAATATTCCAACAGTTTCTGAAAGCTGAGAAGTTGCAAGTCAAAGTCAACATGTGGTTATGATGGTACTTTCACTCGTACTGTTGCAGGAAGCTGGCAAATCAGCGTCTTTATCACCAGAGAGGGGAGAGTGGGAAAAACGCCTGTAGGCCTACATAGTTTCCATTTTTTTGATGGAAGTTTTTTTGACATTGAGACAAAGACTCAAACAAATGTTATTTTAAAAATGTTTTATACTGTTCAAATTTCAAATCTGGTGTTCATGTACAACTACAGTGTCTATTTCTAAATAAAACTTATTGTTTTCTTCATTTCAAATTGTTAATACACAATGTTTTAACATACAGTAAATTATAAATAACTGCCAGATATTGTAAACTATTCTGGAAAATGGGCAAAAGCACAGGACATTTTCTGGCCCCTTCATGGTTAAAATAAGCATTTTCAGGCTTAGAAGGAAAAGGGACAAAAGGTCACTAACCCCACCCACTGACTGACAGCCACTTATAACCCTTCCGTTACATCGTCGCCAACAGGATTTAGCATGCATACTTCTCATTACCATAATTCCTAGAACGTTTGTGATATCTAGAAAATTCTACTGGAAAAAACTACTATGGGAAAGCAGAGAAATCAAGGTTTGCGCCCATATACTACGTCATTACTGTAGCCCTTAGGACCTCCGTGGAACGAGCGTCCATTCACAGACAAGATACACCAGAGCGTCACACGTTTGTGACGTCAGCTTCTCAGTGTAATTCCTAAACAGCTGAATAACTGCCAGATATTGAAAGTTATCTTGGAAAAAGGGGCACAAGCGCTCAGTCACTGACCATTTTTTTGACAATTCTACAGCCATAAAATCAAAATAAATCCAGACGGCCTGAATGTCATGATGGTCATAAGAGGGTTAAAGACATTACGGTATACATTAATGAATAACCATATTTCTGTGCCTCATGCTTGTCCATCTCTCATGCCACTCACACTCTGCCAGCACAACCACCGGGAACAATTTATGAATGAATGGTTTGACCAAGGACAGTTTGACATGACTGGAAAGAGCTGGACATCTTACACAATATATGCATTACTCTTGTCCTGCAGCTTCTTTGCAGTCCCAATAAATAACTCGATGACCTCCAAACTGCCTTCATCTCCATGACCACCCACAACCACAACTGGACACAAAATTGGTGGAACTATCATATTTATATAGAGATAACTCGGTACCGGGTCATTTTATTCACATTATTTTTGTGTGTGTATTTGTTTAGTCCATGTTCTTGTCCTTGGTTCCTTTTTAATCTGCTGCCAACTATACTATTATGACCTGCCAAATGCCCAATAATAGACATGCAAATGTACTCTTCTGCCCTAGATGAGGCCTTCAACACGCTGTTCTCAGACACAGCTTCTGTAAAAAGAAACCACTCAATTTGAAAAATACAGCAAAAAGAAAATATACACTAAACACCAAAGTCTGCACATTTGCTATGCTATTCATATGGGAGCCATATTTGATTCATGTTACACAGAAAACAGACAGAGATGTTGACATTTTGTTAAAAGTTTAAAGTCAACTGAAGCAAGGATGTGGTGAAGAGATGTGTACTGCAACATAATATCTCACTTCAACAAGACGGCATCCACTGGATCTGTGAGGATAAAAACCCACATCCTCCAGCTTCTTGATATATCTGGCTCAGTGCTTTATATATGGTCATTAAGAGAGTTCAAGAAATTATTTGTTTACTGTTAGGAACAATGGGCAGAGTAGCTGATTTAAAACAAAAAAAGAGGGACGCAAGTGTGCTTTTGTCCATTTTTCCAGAATAACTTTGAATATCTGGCAGTTGTTTTACAATTTGCTGCATGTTAAAATAGTGTATTAACAATTTAAAATGAAGCTGTACTTATCACATCCATGCCTGGCAGTTTTTTCCTGCATTTCCCCTCCCTTCCTTGTGTCTCACTAGGAGCGGGTCCCAGGCTCAGGCAGCCTCCCTGGACCCACTCCTCTCCCGGCTTCCTCACCACTACCCTCCACCTGCCATCATCATTCCCCCCACGTCTCAGCTCCTCGGCAGTCTTTGGACCCCTCTACTGCCTTGCCATCTTCTACCCCTTACTGCCAATCTTTCCTTGTTTGTTGCTCAGCTCTGAGTCTGTGTTCTGGTCCTAACCCCCACTGGTTATCACAGTAGTTGTAAACGAACAACAGATGTTGCATGTTGAATTTGAAGTTTGAACAGTATGAAACATATTTAATGTAATATTTGTTTGAGCCTTTGTCTCAATGTCCAAAAACAGGCCAAAAAATGGTAACTATGTACAGTCGTTTTTCCAACTCTCAAAGGTGACGCTGATTCTCCGGCTTCCTGCAACAGTGTGAGTGAAATTATCGTAACAACCACACGTTGGCTTTGTTGTGCAACTTCTCAGCTTTCAGAAACTATTGGAATTTTTCCAATAGCAAAAACCGTCGCGTAACTACGGTGATGTAAATTGCGTTTGTGTAAAAAGGGTTAATATTCATGTTCATGTGTCCAGATCGCCTCCAAAAATGTCCCCATGGATCACATTTCACATGCATCATAGGTGCTTTTTACAATGCACCTAAACGTGTGTTACACGTGTGTCTCACAAAAATCATGTCCCCACACAGGTGAAGTACAATCCTGATTTAGTTTTTGTGAGGAATAGATTTTCTCGGAGAATACATAATTCATTGACACACTGCGTGTATGATGTAGTTTACATGAGGTACTTCTTTCTGTTTCTGTTCAAGCCATGTTAAACAACACTAATATTTACCTGATCATTGTATAATTTTGAGACAGAACATGTGGACTGCCTAAAGCAGATGTGAGTTAACAACCACAGTATGCCACTGTGCGTGTGTCTCAAGTTTTGATTCAGGCTTATCTAAGGACTTTTTGAATGTTTAAAGGGCTTTTTGAGGGAAAGATTAGGGCTTGAATTGGGTATAGGCCAATAGAGTTTGTGTGTGTGTATTAGAGAGAGAGAGGGGGAGGGAGAGAGAGAGAGAGAGCATACTCACATGTATCGCAGATGGGTGTTCTTGGAGAAGACATTAGCACGGATTGTTTGCAGGCTACTCTTTGTAATTGTGCTGTAACACACACACACACACACACACACACACACAAAGGAGAAAAGACAAGAACATGGGTGAATATCTTTCAGGTGCATTTCTATGAATCATAGTCAGGTACTGTAGAGGTAGAACCACCAAAAAAAATGCTGAGTCAAAGAAGAAAGACTTGCACAAATAAAGGCAAGACAGAAAATAATACTAAATAAATAGAGGACATCAGTAAAGAAGATGGCTATTTCTAAATCACATCCACAGTCAAAGTTGTTGATTTTGTATAAATCCTGGAGACAGTGACAAATAAACATCCGTGCGTGACTCCTACAAACAGCATCGTGTTCACAGCACATGGATGAGTGCACCATCTACATAACTCTGCATATGATCCATACATAAGGGTTCACAGTACATAATGCTGCAGGTGTTACGTGAGGTGCCAGGAGGAGAGGTGTTTCCAGTGAGACTGTGTGCAGCTGGTGCCTCTGACAGCCGAGTCATGTGCTCACAGACAAGAAAACCAAAAAATACTGGCAAAAAAAAAAAATCTTCAAAGATGAGAGACAACGGGAGGTTGACCGATTTTCTAGATCCTGCCAATTGATGCATTCTGTTGTACTCCTAATCCAACTGAGACTAAGGGAAGGCGTCATGTGGCCCAAACCCTCTCATTTTGAGTCAAAAATATCTTTTGCCTTCAGAAACATCACTGGTCAAATGTGTCCTCTCTTAATTTAACAGTGCGTTACTTTATTTGCAGTGAGAAGAAAAGCAAATAACCTAGATAACAATTTTAACTACTTTAAGAATGAAGGCTAAAATGAGTCTGACAGTCAGCCAATTGTTGGCAGTATCTCCCACAATAGCTCCTTTGGAAATTAAGGTGAAAATGAAGTTGCAGCAGAACTGCAGCTTAGTTTTAATCAGTTAGTTATAAGTTGGAGAGGAGCCAGTGTCTGTGCCCATCTGGAGAACTGGAATCTTTCCACAGAGAGGAGGATATGTGCTCCTGCTCTCATTTCAGATTCAATGGAACTTAAATCCTCTGCTTTTCACTGCCTGTTTTTAGCCGTCACTGGACCACAGCCAGAGAAGAAGAGTAATATTTTAACCTTTAAGTTAACAGTGCTGCTTGTAGGTTTGACCATACTGCAATAGACTAGAATTATGGAATAATAAGTATCTTTCCGTAAAAGAGGTTACATTTTTCACCCTGCAAGCAGGGTTACACAAAAACCACATTTGACCACATTTTTCTTGAAGACCTTGGAAAACGGTGGGTAATGACGCAAAGGACCTGTTTCAAACCTGGTATTATCACACACATCCAAAGAGATGGTTCACACCTGTGAAGACTCTCAATGAGATCTAATTTCCCTGACACTGAATGCAAATACAGCATATCCCATCTGTTAGTAAGAGCACAAACAATGTTTTTAGTCTCAGTCTCAGTGTACAGATGTATCTGTTGACACTGTTTGTGTGTATGTGTTTGGATTTTTTAAATTTATCCCTCCGAAAAGGCTTGACAGGAAGCACACAAATGCTATAATTCGTGTTTGTCCTTTGTCTTCTTTTTATTTTTTATCAAAGGCTACAGGTGACCATAGGTCATAAACCTGAAACAACAATCAAACCAAATACAAAAAGTTACATATAATAACAACATAAATAAAAATTACATGAATTACATACAACACAGCAGACCCAACTAATTAAAATACTATTTTCTTGGCTAACATTAATAGCTGAGAATGCTAACGGAGTTAGCCCAGCGCTAACCAACAATGCTAACGGCCGCTAGCCGAAATGCTAGCGGAAATACTAGCCGAGCGCTAATCGCAAACGCTAATTAATACTCTTATGACGGCCTGACTAACTCTTATGACTGATAGCTGCCCAACAGTGCGGTAAACATTAACACAGCACATGTATTTATAAGCTAAACATCGTATTTCCCAGTTAGCTGCTGCTACTTACCAATGGGCAGTGTGCTTCCTGTCAGGCCTTTACGGAGGGCTACATTTTAAAAATCCGAACAGCGTGTGTGTGTGTGTACGAGCGACAGGTAGCGAGAAAGAAACAAGTCAAGAAGGGTTGAGTCAATCAAAACGCGCCCAGAGCTGTAACATAAAATACGTTTTTCAAGCACAGGGAAAAATGAATCATATATGAAAGATGTTGTCAGTGACTAAAAATAAATCAATGCATGGTAACTGAGAAATGAGTTTCACTGTAAAAAAAAAAATGCAGTGGGATTTATACATTTTTACATGTGATTGCAGTTGTTAATACCAGGTCTGAATAAGAATTCATCCACTCTTGAATAAAGTTTTCAAGAACAAACACAGACAAATCAGGTATATATGCTAATTCATAATTCCTTTGAATGAAAAGTAGTATGTTCTCTCAGAAGCACTTTGTAGCTAAAAAGTACAGCCTAACTTACTAACATGTACAATAGAACTATTTATTTTAAAGCACCATTGATCCTCCTGTCCATGCAGTTGTGAAACTGAGTAAGTCAATGTAAAGTACAAAGAGAATAGTGAAACATAGAGAGAATATATGACTAACTGGACTGCAATTTTACAAGCTATCCAACTGCTTTAGGCAACAGAGGCAATTGTTAATTGTGGGGTTTTTTTTTGTCTCTTATCAGCACTATGTTTTTATACTGCTCTGAAACCTTGGGGGAAACTGTTGTGCAGGCATTAGTCTGATGCACAGGAACAGAGGAGCAGCAGCAGCAGTGGAAATCTGCTGCTATATTACACCACATCGTAAACAAACAGACACACAAAAGATGATTGCAGACATGAACTCCAAATGTCTGCACATGCTCTGGAGTTTGCTGTTGCTGATGTTTAAGGAAGCACCGCAGAAAATGATCTTGGTGTGATGTGTTCACAACAGCAGGCAGGCGAGGAGGTGAAGCATGGATGGTTACACATTCCCCGACTGTTTCTGCTGCTGCACTCTCACCTGAGCTCACTCAGATATTATCCAGAGATTAGTATGGAAGCAGGCAGGAGAATTTCCGGATAATGTCCATGGTTTCAGTGCATGCCTGAAAGCAGTGAAAGAAATGAGTTGGCACTTACAGCCTCTCTAGGCCAGTGTAGAGTTCCAAGTCCATGTTCTTCAAGACTTGAAGACCCGTCCAGTTCTCAATGTGTCTGCAGGGAAAGAAGGAGAAAAAAACAAAACAGTTAATGACTCTCATTGACACTTTTTTGACAAACTGATGAACTGGTTCATAACTGCAGCATGTGCATATATGACATGAGTCTGCATATTAAATTGTAGACGAACCATCATTTTATCACTTTTTAAGCAAACAATGGAAACATGTCATTTGTACATCCTGCACAGAAAATGTGTGATTGTGTCCACACAACCAATGATCGCACTGCCAATGCCAGCTTTTTATTACTGTGCTGATGGAGAGGCCATTTTCTCTTTTTTTAATAGGTAAGCAATAGACTTTTATAATTGTGTAAATTGGGCACTAAATTCTATTATTTTATTAGCGTCAGTGACGGGTATCCGTAGAGTTGAACTGTAGTTAACGTTTGCATTTGGTTACTAAATAAAAAGGGGGGGAGGGGGGTTTGAAAACAATTACACACACGCAACCTTTGTTCTTTAAACAATCTCGTAACCTAGAGATAGCACTTGGAGGCCGGATTTAACTGTGGGCTACAAGTGGCCCACTTGTAGCCCACATACTTAAGCCCACATGATTTGAGTGGACACACAGAAGGCTGAGAATGTATGCTCGTACAGGCTCCACTCGTAGTCCACGTCACACTGTCTTGCTATTTACAGTGGAAAACACATGCAAGGCTTTTAAAGACCGTGTGTGACAGTAGCTCCACATGAGACCGTTTATAATTACTAATCAGTAACTCAAATATTTACCTTCTTGCAATCTTTACCATTGGATTTTGAATAGGGCTGGGAACTGATTAAAAATGTCCAGTAAGTATCAACACCTGGACATCAATGCAGATTCCTGAAGGATAGTTTTTTGATAAATGTTATCAAATCTGTTTTTTGTTTGTTGAAATTTAATTTCATTCATCAAACAAGCACTAATCGCCCAAAAAACAACAACACAGACACATCAACACACATATGTTAAGTAGATCACAAGCATCGTTAGATCCCAGTCAAACAGCGTAGCGTCTTGGCTTATAGACGCTGATAAGATCAACTCCTCGGGTATCAAATTTGATTACATTTTTGATATTAGGTGATACAGGGGGCAGTGATACCACAAGAAGTACTACAGGTCAATACCATGCCCTTTTACCCATTTGTAGTAAACTATTACACATGTGAGAGACTAGAAATTCAGGGACTGCCTCTTTTGAAGGGCACTGTCTGTGCGGCCAGTGAAAGTCTGTGAAGGCTAAGCTGAAATGAGATGGCTTGATCTACAGTGATTTTCCCCTTATACTGTTGCCTTATAACATAACTGATGACGCCTCACATAGTGTGTGAATATTTAAAAAAAATACTTGTGTTTTCGGGGGATTTGTAACACACATGATGGGTTGAATTGGTGCCTGGTACTTTTATTTAAAAGTGTGTTATTTGGACCTTCATCTCCTTTCAAAACAAAACTCTGTTGTACATTGAGACTTGGTATCGATTGGGAAGGGTAATGAAAAGAAGCATTTGGAGGAGCCTGCAAAATAGGACCAGTGATTTGCTGTGCTGTGACACAATCAGGCTCCAAATGCAGCCTCCGAGTTCACTGGTGGCATTGGTCTGTGGGCCATGACGGTTTGTATTGTGACCAAAAGCATATTACATATTACTAGCTCACACAGTGTGTGTGTACTTGCATTTGTTAAAGAGGCAGAACCCAATCTCTGAGGCAGTGGTTAAGTTTATGGCTAAGATTTGCATTGTGGTTGGGTCATTTTGGCTGATCCTTAACTTTCTGTCACATGTAAAAGGGCTTTTACAGGGTTAAGACCTGGTTTTAAGGTAAGAATGGGGTTGAGGTTAGGATTCATGTAAGGCATTTAGTTGTGATGGTTAAGGTTTAGGCAAGGGGCTAAGACAGTGTTTCCCTGCTCCAACACACCTGATTCAAACAGTCAGCTTGCCATCAAGCACCGCAAAAGCCTGCACAACCCACTCCGAATCAGGTGCGGTGGACCATCTATCATGTAACATTTAGATATCTACCACCAATCATCTAATATATGGTATCATACTGCACACAATCCTCAATATTTCAGCTTAACTCATCACCGACTCTAGAGGTTACAAGTACACCATGTTCAAGGTAACTTTTAATGGCTTTATCTTTAGTCCAGTTGATGAAATAAAATGAGTATAATGAGCATACAAATTCCAGATTTGATTAGTCTATTGTCCTAAACCACCAAACTGGTTTGTCACATGCAGACCTACAGACTGCAGGGACATAGCTATTGTCATTCCAGACCCAGTGGGAGCTGTTCATTGATTGGCTGAGCTCATTTTTACCCGACGGCAGCATCTGCCCCTTGAGAGACAACTGAGACTAATTGAATGACAGATCAATTATCTAATTCAAAGCCTAAATTGCCACTAACACACCAGTTACTGGTCCAACTGGAAGCACACACACAAATATGCACACACACGAACCCAGATGTAGTGCTTTGGTAGATCTAATCATAGAGATGAGACACAGTCCGTGCACACTCTCACAGCTTTTTATCTCTGAAAATAAAAGAAGTCACACAATATCTAGTGTCAAAAAGGAACATGGTTGGAAATAAATTAAATCTCTCTCTTGCTTGCAGCAACACAGTTTGTGTGTTTTTACATAGATTAGAGTCTGGAATGAACACATAGCCTTGAAACTCGCAGTAAACAAAAAAGAAAAAAGCTGTCTCAACTGAAGCAATTCGAATTCAAAAACTCATTTCCTTTTAAATTACAAACTCCCCATGCTTTGAAAATTATTAATAACTCGACCGTGAAGATTAGGTCCCTTGTCAGAATGAATTGAAAATGCATTTAGATCATTTTTGTTTTGGAAACTAACACCTGTGAATCAGATGAAACCTGCCAGACCCGGGACGATCTGACATGTCTGCCGCTCATCATTCGGTCGGTCTGTGTCATTTAGATATATCCAAACCAAAAATGTCCTCCACCAAAGTCATAATATCACAACTCACTGACAGAGGCAGCAGTGGATCAACAAATCCTGGGTGCAGTCAAATGACTTTGGTGCAGGGAGTGAGCGGTTCTCAAGGCTAACGCTGACTTCTGCTTCTATTTGAAAGAGTCCGTCGAACAAACTCAGTTTTTCCTTGTGTCCTTGCTGGCAGCCGTGCTCAACATTTCCCAGAATTCCCAGCAACACATAATCTACACCTGGTTTTATCTTTATGGCGTTTACTTCGTTAATTCTTGTTTTACACCGCGTCTGTTGTTAGTGACGCCTTGTCGCTGTCACGTTTCCGTCCCCTGCGGTTGTCAGCGCCCCACCTTGATGTGTTTCACCTCTGTTCAATTATCTCGTCCTCCCTTGTGTACTAGTCTCCGAGCTCCCAGTCCTGTGTGTCAGATTAATAATGATCATTTTGTGTTCAGTAAGGTTCAGTCTAATCTGTTTTATTCTCATGTGAGTCTGTGCTGTTTGCCTCTGTAGTGCTTTGTTTAGTGTCTGTAGGTTGGAACAGGCTCCCTATGGCAGTGGCCCAATGTTAGAAAAATTCATTTAAAACTTGAATGAAACTATAAAATTAAATTAAATTAAATCCACCCCAAATGAAAAAAAGATCCGTCAGTACCAACCTATTATTTTAAATGAACCTATTTCCTTGAAAACCATCCAAAACTTTACGCCTGAAAGAAGAAGAAAAGTATTGAAAAAAGCAGCTGTGTCCTTACAGTCTGCCGTGTGTGCATCTCAATTTAAAGACAATTCTAATTCCATTCATGCATGTGGCCTTAAGATGTTTGCAATATGAAGAGAACATGAGAGGGTGAAGGAAAAGACCTAAAGTTATACTGTATAGTTGAACGCCAATGCATACAAGCACGTTCCTGCTTTTAATCCTTATAGATTACTCCCTGTGCTTTAATCCTATAACCACATTCGTATTGGAATGGAATGGAAATTTAGTTTGCACAGAGAGACCACTCACATAAAAAGTTAATCCTTGTACATTGCCATTATCAGGACAATGGAGGATACGTTCGTTTGTTTTGTTTTCCTTGGAAACTCACAGCTTGTCGTGTGTCATGTGTCTTCAGTGTTTCCCGCTTCTTTGATTACCTGCAGCTGACCTAACGAGTCACACCTGTTTGTAATTGTCGCCCCTCCCCCTCACAGTATAAAGTCTCTGTGTCCTTTCTGTTCCTTCTGTGTGTGTGTGTACAATGATTGCAGTGAAACTTCTTGGGCATCATCTACACATGAAATTTTCACATCATCTCATTTCTATTAATCACCAGAAAGTCACATGTAATGTGATTTCTGGTTCAGGAAAACCCAATTTATTTACACAATAGCTTGTGTGGGTGATTTTTATTCAGACCAGCTTACACTTTAGTGACATATTTGGTTAGCACTCGAGCCCTAGTGCACAGAGTTTACATGTTCTCCCCGTGTGTGTGGGGGTTTTCTCTGGGTTCTCTGGCTTCAGCCCACAGTTGGTCACTCTAAATTGACTGAGTGTGCGAGTGGATGGTTGTTTGCTCTATATGTGGCCCTGTGATGGACCCTCCACAAAACGGAAGTAGATGGATGGATGGATTTACAATTCTTAGTACTGAATGTGCTGAAGAAAAACAAAAAAGAGAAGACTGTGCTGAAGAAAAACAAAAAAGAGAAGACTCATCATACTTTAAAGTGTTAAATGGGCAAAGCTCACTGTAAGACAAAAATATTTTTATTTAGCCACACATTTGAATAATTAATTAATTTCTTGTAGTTTTTGATGCACCAGCCTTACTACGGTTTCACCCCCCCACCCCAGATTTCCCTTTCCTTCCTGATCTTGGCAGTGTGTGAAGAGTCAGACCTCTCTCACCCACACAAACCATCAATGTTTGCCTGCCAGGACAGAGGAGGAACTGCAACATAACAGCAGCCTCCTACACACGCTGCCTCCAAAGTGTAATAGTGAAGGAGAGGGAGAGAAATAATACTGCCGGAGAGGAAAAAAAGAAAAAAGAACAAAGGGCCAAGACAAAAGCGCACAGGTGGTTTTTAAATAGCAAACCAGCAATGTAACATTGTCTAAATGGATAACCATGTCATCACAGATACTTTCACACAGGTTTCACCACTGATAGATAATTAATAGAGACCTTTTCATATAATGTCTGTCAGGCAATAAAAAACAAATAACCTATTTTAGCTATACTGTATAGTGCAGTTCACCAAAGTGCAGTGTGAAGCAGTACATCCTGATCTGGCTTGTGTTTCCACCGCGGGGTGTGTGTGTGTGTGTTTGTGTGTGTGTGTGTAGGGTGGATATGTAAATTACATAGCAATTTATGCAGCTGTGACAGTTACGCAAATAGCGTGAGTCATATCAGCGCGACACAGCGTCGCGCGCCAATAAATTCCACAAAGGACGAGAACGTGACACAGTAAATTAAGAGCAACGGTGGAGCACGAGCAGCATTCTATGTTTCTTCTCCTTGGCAAGAGGCTGGCGACACGCTCTTGTTTGAGGGAAGCCTGCAGGCCCTTTTTTCCCCTATTGTCGCAATTTTGTTGACAATTCTCTGTCAGCAAATCAACGGACTTCAGTGTTTCTAGCTTGACCATGTAGGAGCTGCACCGCGACGCTTGGTTCCCTTCATACGTTTGACCGGCACATTGGTTTCGCTTTTCCTGGCATTTGTAATATATCAGCCATATAAAAAAAAGTATGATCATGAATTTGGACCTAATGACCAAGTGATAGATTATATCAGGAGTGTCAAACTCATTTTAGTTCAGCAGCCAGCACGGTTTGATCTCAAGTGGGCCGCACAAGAAAAATAATAGCATACAGACCTTTAGACAACAAGAACTCCAACTTCCTTTGTTTTGGATTTAATTAAGTATCTTATTTACAAACAAATAATGAACAGCCTCAAATTCCTCAATTTCACCCTTACTAAATATTCATGAATATCCATTTACTAAAGTGATGGACAAACGTGTGTGAGTTAGTGTGAGGGAGAAACACACAAGTGCTTCACATTAGCTTTATGGAGGACATGCTGATGCTGAAATAGTGGATTTTGGGTATAACATTGTCTTTGTGCATGTGTGTGTGTGTGAGTTGAGAGGAATAAATGACTGCCCACCAGATATCATAAGAGGCTGCTTTTACTGCATGGCCCTGACACAGAAGTGTTGGTTTGATGCTGGACTGAATTTCTACACGAATGCCACATCTCACACCGATGATCCACTGTGTCTAAATTCTTCGTATCAGTAGAATGATACAGAATGTGTCATGAGAAAGGAATGCTGCAGTAATTACCCGCGATGCCGCATCACCTTTGTCATTGTAAGTCACTGCAAGTTTGATTTTAGTTCTGACTATTCTGCATGTTCTGCTCTCTAGATTTATGTGAACATTATTCTGCGTGTGTCCTTCACAAATCCTTTACCAACTCTCTCTCTCTCTCTCTGTAGACCTCTAAAGTCTCTCCCTCTCCCTCTCCACTAATATATTCATGTGTTCAGAAAGCCAACCTGTCATTAAGAGAAAGAAAGGCCTCCTGGGGCCAACTAGCTGCTTCCACCATCTTCAGCTATCACACACTATTTACAATCAGCCAGACATGAACAGAAAGAGAATGAGGGAGTGAAAGTAACGTGAGGGGAAAAGGAGGGTTTGAGGAAAAAAAAGGAAAAAAAGTGGTGAACAAACAGAAAGGGACAGAGAGTTGGCAAATAAAGAATGGCTTGTATTTAAACCCGTGTTTTGCAGGTATGTGTGTGTGTGTAAGGTGTGAGGGGATGAATTGATTGCCGTGTTAAATTTCACCCTTACTAAATATTCATGAAGCTCCATTTACTAAAGTGATGGACAAACGTGTGAGTTTGTGCGGGGGAGAAACACACAACTGCTTCACTTTAACTTTGTGGAGGACATGCTGATGCTGAAATAGTGGATTTTGGGTATGACATTGTCTTTGTGCGTGCGTGCGTGTGTGTGTGTGTTTTACACCAGTGAGTTGGGAGGAATAAATGACTGCCCACCAGACATCATAAGAGGCTGCTTTTACTGCATGGCCCTGACACAGAAGTGTTGGTTTGATGCTAGATTGAATTTAATGTTACTTACACAGCTGCTAGCCCAGGGTGAAATGTCCAATCTCAAAACTGTTGTAACAGCAATATATCCATTCCTTAACGGATGGGGCTGATATTTTTTTCAGACTCACTGAAACATGGCAGTATTGTTGTATTGTTGGGAAGCCGCGGACATCTGCGTTATCGAATCCATAATGTCTCATGACATTGCACGTTTTCGTCTGACTGTGTCTCCGAAAAACCATTTCCTCACACAACTTAACCACATTTGCTAGTATTTACATGTTTACAGAATGTCCTGTCAATGGGATCGTGTTTAAACCACCAGTGCACCCCAGCAAGCGAAATCGAGACAGAGGGGGAGGGCTTGGCAGAAGGAGGACGAGAGAGTTGGACTAAGTGCTGAAAATGTGTGTATTCATAGAAAAGAAAAACAAAATGAATGCAGTTTGTTCCAGTTTCCTGCCTGACACCAAAACGGAAGTAACAATATAGTGATTGGCCGCCAGGGGGGCAGCGCCACTGGTTGAAAATGTCTTCTGTAAACTGGTTGCTTCCCGGTGAGTCCAGCTGGCTGGGTGAAAAATGGTAGAGAAAAGATGGAGAACAAAGGAAATCATTTTCTCTCATCTTCTACCACTTCATCCACAACAAAATCTGCATTTTAAAAAAAACAATAACATTTTGGACTGTGGGAGGAACCTGGAGAACCCAGAGAATCCCACGCACACACGTGGAGAACATGCAAACTCCATGCAGAAAGGGCCTCGCTCCGACTGGGTTGTCTTGCTGCAAAGAGTGCTAACTACTACACCGACAGTGTGGTCTCAAAAGAAGATGATAATACTGGTAATAAAAAAAAAACAAAGCTGTAAAGCCAGCGTCTGGAAAACCTTTAAACCTTTAAGAATGTCCTACACTCATGTTTAAAGATAAGAACCAGAAGCACCAGGAGTTGACAGTTATGAGACATGAGCACACAGTCTCACTTGACGTGCAGCTACGACACGTCGCTCCTCTGTGTCTGCGGTCTCTCAGACAGTGTCTGTGCTACCTGAGATGCGATATGCATTAATCAACCACCCGAGTTGATCAGAAGCCTCTACCTCCTCTCCGTCTCTCCACAGACGGATGTCTGTGCATGAAAGCGGTCCAAAGCGGTGCAGATGATGTGAGCGGTTCATGTCCCCGGAGTGTCCAATTTGCCTAATCCCCAAATGTGCGTGTTTTTGGACTGTGGGAGCCATTATCCCCTGATACTGAATTGATTATGTCATGATCTCGAGACCAACAGACAAATTATCGTAGTGACTATGGCTGTTCTCAGCTTCCGTAGCAGGTGACGCCGCCTCTGAACCTTAGCTTGCAAAAGGTCAGCATTGTACCGGCCAAATCACGAAGGTTAACGCCTCCAAACGGGTGCTGAGATTCCTACAGTTTACCAGTTGCCACTTGCATGTGTGTGTGTGTGTCTGTGTCACTTCATGTCCCGGTTAAGTTGTGAACTCTGTCTGCACTGAAAACAAAAAAAGCCAAAGCATCAGTCCACATCCATTAACTAAAGGTCTCTGAATAAAGGCAACAAGTATGAAAGTATGGTATTTACGTAACGAAATTGCCTTTGAAATTTTGACATTTAATTACTTTGCCCTCCCTTGTGTCTGTCTTCCCTCCACTTCCTCCTTCCCTCTACCTTACACTGACATTAGACAGTTGCTACCTTAAAGCACTGTGACAGCTGCGAGTCTCTTTTCATCCGGCTATGCTTTCATTTTTCAAAGCCCTTGCTGACTGTGGAGTCAAACCAGTGTGTGGAGAATACTGACTGCATACATTCGGGACATTCAAAGTGCAGAAAATATTCAAATTAGACACACGTGCACGGACAAACACAGACACACACCGACAGACACACACGTTTTAGAATGCACTTTTGCAGTTACTTTGGTTTTCAAAAACATGTATTTTGGAAAAAGGGAAACTATGTAAAGGGGACAGGAGGCTGATTGCTTGAAGCAATCACCTTAATTAATAATAAAAAAGCTTTAAATTATACAAAGAGGGGGATGTGGGAGCATGACAGTGGGTTTGAGGCAAGCCTTGCTTCTTTTATATTCTCTCAAAGAACTGTTCCTCTCATATTCCAGTCACACAGGATTTGTTCCTTTAGTGGAGAGTAAAAATGTGGAGGTTAGATGATTCTGCAGGGCATTCCGACACAGCACAAAGCTTGGAGAAATGTGTGTGAGACAGAGGAGGAGAAAGAATGAGGACAGCCGCATCTCTGCAGTGCAGCTGTGCGGGTTCATCCCTCCACTCTCTGGATCTACGTAAATTCTATCTGTCTCCGACTCTAAATGAGGCTATATTGGTTTCTGCTCATAACGAGATGGTGACGCGCCGCTGTCACATTTGAACCAAAGTGACCTTTTGTCAGTAGAGCAAAGTCAGTGACACAACAGTGCCAACTACTAACAATACGGTTATAAGAGAATGAGGGAATGATGTGTAGCAATGGGAAAATTCCATGTCACGATTATCTTGACCAAAGTAATTGTGATCCACAATATTATTGTGATGCAGCAGCAGCAGCAGCAGCAAAACACTCATTTATTTCTCCTTTCAACGACATTTTCCATGTAGTGCTACACGTTAACTTAAGAGAATAACATAGAGAAAGAAAGACAATTTAAATGTGTATGTGTCGTTTTTTTTCTATTACTATTACACTGTGCTATCACAATTATCTTCATAATGACAAAAAAATGTCCATTTCACCTTGAAAGACAAGGCGAAAGGTTTACAAGTGGTTTCTTGATTATTATGATGTTTGCTGCTCTTTATGTCACACACGACACACAGCTCTGTGTTTGTTCTCGATCTTCAAAAACAACAAAACAGTGTCTTAACAGAGTAACTTAAAAGGAGACTCAGAGGAAAGGTTAAATTTCCTTTCATAGAATGCATTTTCCTCATAGACAACAGAGAGTGTTCTGGGATTAAATTACTTGAACAAAAGAGGAGAAAATGTCACATGAAAGCCTGTTTCCATTAACACGATAACAATCCAAATTTATTTTGCAACTACTAGAGCTGGACAAATGCAAGGGCTCTCGCCAAGGTAACCATGGCAACCACTATGCACCCACGTAGGTATTCCATCAGCCGTCCTCTATGTATTCCGCAGCAGACTCACACTGGGGAGCTGTCCAGTGCTGAACCTCTGCTGTTCGCCAGCAGCCCTCTGAGTGGAAATTAAGGATCTCCTGTAAACCCTCGTAAAGAACACAGCAGCGATTAAACCCCTGCAGAGCAAAAGGAAAAGGAAGCCGTATTTCACCATGGTCATAGACACAAAATAATTCAAAAATACAAAAACAAAAGAAAAACTGTTGCGTCTCAGTTCTTTAACTTTGTGTTTCACAACTTTGAAGAGCCCAGCTCTTTTTCTGACAGATGCCACAAGGAGATAACAACATGGGTTTGAGAGGCTGATGCACTCGAACAGCAGGTCGTGAATGTAGAAGAGCAATTCCTGAAGGGGGGGACACCAAAAATAAAACCTGTATACACTTTTTTAATGCCTGAAAATAAACTTGACATTCTCTTGTTGTCCCTTCCTGTCCGTGCTGTCTTTTGTATTGAAACCATTCTGACACATTTTCAATTGTTCTTTTCTTTTGAAGATGTTATCACATTGCCTTTGATGGTGCTGCTGCCTTTCTGTATGACTGAAGGCTTTCGCCGCCAAAGCCTGTGTAGTAGTGATCAAACACACGCCGTTTGTGTGCCATTGTCATGGAGGGAAAAGTGTTTCTGAGCTTTAAAGTTAAGGACATGCCAGTTGACTCCAGGCCTGAAAAATTATGCACAGAGCATACCATAAAGATTTGACTTTAGGACACGAAGCCAGCGACTTTCTATCTCGTGCATACTTAGCAAACTTGCTGAGACAATTATTCGGTTTGAGGTTGTTTTTTCATTATTAAACCAAGTTTTTGAATTTTTCACCCATTCTCCCATTTTTCAGCTTCTTGAAATGTGAATATTTTCTGGTTTCTTTGCTCCATATCACAAAGAAATCATTAAAACTGAATCATTTTGGTTTGTGGACAAAACATGACATTTGAGAACATCATCATTTCCAGGTTTGAGAAAACCTGATTAACAAAATTGTCTGACATTGTATGGGCCAAACGATTACTCGCGTAATCGATGATGAAAATAATCATTAGTTGCAGCCCTAGATCCAATCACTCTCCAGATCAGGTCAAAAGAAGAAGAGGACATTTGTACCTGTAACGCAGCACAAGACAAGCCACCAGTAGAAATCGTCAGGCTGAATGCGTCCATCTGGTTTTACTTCCAAAGCTTCCAAAGCCTCTCTCTCTCTCTTCTTACACCCATAAGCCATTTGATGCATACTTAATCTTCCATGCCTGGTTCCCTGTCAACGCGGCTGACACACACACAATCCCATCTCTTTTGGTCTGACATGGCGGTGCACAGTTGTGCGTTTAGCACCGGCAAAGTTATGGGAGCCATTTTTTTTTTTTTGTTTTGCTAAATGAATGTGATGTTTGTCTTGTTATTACAAAACTGCTGTTGTGGACTCTTGCTTGAAGCTTCATCTATAGTGAAAGTGCCTCCCTCATTCTACAGCAGGCTGTGACTGTGTCAGCAGCACAGCTCCAGGCTGTGATCACGCGATAATCACTGTGGCTCTAAAAACATAATTACCACAGCCTTCTTTGTAATAGCAACATATTTCAATTGCATTCAGGCGCCTGCGATACATTTAAATCTGTAATTTAAAGTTACAATGCAATTTAAGGGCTCACTTACCTCACTCTCTGTCACTTTTATTTCTCTCTCTCTTTCACCTTAACACCTATTTTTCTCCGGCCTCATTTCACCTCACGTCTCTATCCATCCCCTCTCATCCTTCCTGCTCCCCTCTGTGGTTTGTGGCTGTATTTCCTTTTGAAAATGTTCTTTTCTATAGTATAATTATAAACTAGTTACAGTGCTGCTCTTTCAGTGAACTTGTGATTAATTTGACTTTATAACTACTGGCTCCCACAGTCTTAATCAGCAGGAGAGGGACTTTAAAGTGTAACTAATTTATCTTGTAGAAGCTGTAGAAGGGAGCTGAGTGATAGAACTGAAATAAAAAATTCCAGTGCCTTCAGGGTTTCAGCTCTGAAATATAAAATTAAGGAGGAAAAAAAGGAGCAGAGTTAAAGCTTAGAAAGCCAGACTGCTGAGACAAAGCAGCTTCAAACAATGCTTGTTTCTGAACTGGTTTTTCCAAATTACCCCAAGAAAATATTACATATTTTTAACTCTGGCCCTCTTATATCTATGTAACCCTCATACAAACACACATATGCAGCTATTATTTGGAGAAAACTGTGTATTATTGAATTGTGGTGTGTTTACACCAAAGTGGGGCGAACAAACTGGGTGAATCCCACAAAGACACACATTATTTGTATCATTGACTTTGGTCACGAGGCCACGGGCCAAAACCGGCCCACCAGAGGATCCAATCCGGCCCCCAGGATGAATTTAAGTTCCTGTGACTACATGTTTCGTGCCTTTGTAGATCCACTGTGATCTGTAAGTTGTAATGTTGTTTATTAGTTTTGTCAAAAGATATTTCTTTAAAATGTAAAACTTTCAATTTGTGTAATTATAGTTTATTATGCTATTATTTTACTGGTCCGGCCCAGTTGATGCCAAATTGCTCTGTATGTCGCCCCTGAACTAAAATGACCATAGGTGTGAGAGCGGATGGTTGTTGGATGGACTGGTGACCCTGGACAGGTCAGCTGGGCTTGGCACCAGTGACCCCTGCGACTCTCAGGTGGAAGATAAAGCGGTAGAAGATGGATGGATGGACTTTGGTCACTGAAGTTGAAATATTTCACATATTTTTGGGACATGACCAAACTGACTCTTCCAATGTACTGATGTTATAGCAGACATTGACAAGTGAGTGACACCAGACAAAGAGAAGGGAAACTGAGCAAGGAAATGTCACTACTAGATCTGAAACTATGTGTGTGTGCGTCACTTAATTCAAGCTGTTGGTCGCACTTTTCTATGACTATAGTTAGCTCTAGCATTAGCTCCAGACAAGTAGTCGCCGGTTGTGTTTGCTCGCTTTACTCGCGCAAAGAACCCAATCAAAACAGAAATGCCCAGGCGAAAGCAGTTGTGAGACTAAGGTGACTTGACAATTTGCAATAATGCACCAAAAGAAGTTCTATATGTGGTAGTCAGCGGTCGGGATGTTGTACTGTACAGGTGTTCCTTGTACCATCACTGCATCATTTCATTGAAAACGTCTTGATTTCTGCGATATCACTGCAGCGTTTAACACACAAAGCAGCAACAAAGAGCTAATTTGGCGTGGCTAGTAACAATGTATCAAAGCACAAGAGGATTAATGTGAAAGGACTCCCATTTAATGAAAAGCACACCAGACCTTATTGCATACTCGGCAGTTCTAATCAGCAGCCTGTAGCTCTGTTAGCTCATTAGTTTTCAAGCTTTGAACACCTCACTGTACACTACCGGCACCGCGCTAACCACCAGACAGACCCATAAGTAGTTCAAACAAGATAAAACACCAGTTGTCAGTGAA
The DNA here is from genome assembly GCF_019176455.1 of Solea senegalensis. Taxonomy (NCBI): domain Eukaryota; kingdom Metazoa; phylum Chordata; class Actinopteri; order Pleuronectiformes; family Soleidae; genus Solea; species Solea senegalensis. Next base: position 7,311,084 of record NC_058030.1, on the reverse strand, counting down.
CTCATGAATGCACCGTAATAAATGAATCATTCACGTTAGGCAAGGTTGAGTGAATCTTCATGGTTCAAATGAGAGCGAAGGTTAATGATGAACAGCGAATATTCCCACATGACAGGAGTTAAGTGGTGAGCTGTCCATCGGTATTTGTACGATATTTAGCTTCCACATTTTTTTTTTTTTTAAATCTGCATTAAGCAAACACAGATATTTTTGGGCTCGGATTTCTAAGCCAACTTTATATTATTTATTTTACTGTCGACACACGTGCATATCAGTGTGGTGATACTCTTGGTACCATTTGCTGCACTTGTGTCTGAAATGAGGGCAATGCTAACCATTTCTTTGGTTATGAATGTGGTACGGGATTTGACACAGTGGGTAAACTGGTAAGGGCCTCGTAATGACGGGGGAAACGAGCAGAGCAGGAAACTGAACCAGTGGCTGTACGGCTCTGTGTCAGCTGAGATTGGCACAGCACCCCCTGCTACCCTCATACAGTAGAAGATGGATGGATGAATGGATGAAATGCTATAATAGTGTTTTTATTTACAGTGTACAATGTACAAATGAAAATGTCACACAATAACCAGCTAATTGTTGACAGACTTCCCTCGCAAAATGTCAATCAAAAACTGGCTCAAAAACTGGCTCCGCCTTTCAGGCAGTTGCTCCAATCATCCAGCAGAATGCCAACTGTCCACGCCTCGCCCACTGTTCCAATGACTCCCAGAGAAGCTGAGCTTCCCCGGAAGAGACATTTGCCCCATCGCTGTCGAGCTCACCACAGTGAAAATGCAGTGAAAATGCCATCCCATTTTATCGCACTGTAGCGCACATTTAGTATTGAAATGTAAAAACAACACAGTACATAGTATTTGACTTTGACATTTTAGAGGAAGCTGAGCTTCCCTTGCTGTCTTAGAGCAATCGCCACTGCTCTGAACAATTTTGAACCTAAGAACCTACTCCCTGTCAAAAACATCTCTACTCAAGGTAAAGAAAAACAAGGGTCTGCACTGGAAGTGTGTTAAAAAATATATAAACAGCTGAAAGGAAAGAGGAAATTGATGAGACATGCTGGTGTGGACACTTTTCTCCCAGACAAGGAAGCAAAACAGGGAGCTTCAGCCATGATAAACTAAGGCTCGCTCTCATACACTTCAGCGGATATCTGACATTCATGTAATGTTTTTATGGTCTGTTATTGTCAACTTGTCACCTCCTCTCACCTTTTTTTTGTAAAGAATACACAAATATTATATTTCTAATGTCTTGGAAGTAAAATAGCAACATTTTTATTGCAGGTCAGGCTGTTATTAAGAAAACAGTCAAGCGATTATGAAAAATTAAACAGGTTTATTTGCTCTAATTATTCCTCCTGTCCATGGTATTTGTAGGAGTGAAAATAAGCCTGGTTCATCCCTCGCCTTCCCATCTCCACTGAGCATGCAGGGCCCAGCACTCAACTACAGTTTATATCATCAGTCACTCTCACTGGTTGACAAATGATCAGAGGAGTCTATAAAAGACACCAGACATGATGTTCAGATAATGATGGAGGACATGCTGTTTAATTCTTAATGTGGCCCTGTGTGGAATTTCTCTCCGCAGACACCCACAGCAGCTGAAGCTCGGAGACACTTCATCTTATCCCAAGACATTACTCCACTCGGATATGAACACGTCTCTGTATCTGCGACCATTTCCAAACCTGCATATATACTGGAGCTGCGGGCCACATTTATCTCATTGTTGCACATAGTGAGGTCAGCAAATATGACTTGTCACAATTAAACTTTTAAAACCAGTTGATGTTGCAGACGATCACAGTTGATGTCAGGCAGTTAGAGACTGATTTGTGCTGCCGAGAAAAAGATGGAGAACCCAAATAATTGTTGTTTTAAGCTTCTTTACGGGCAGAAAACAATTAAACACTATACTATGTTACTCTATAACCCTAACTATAAACACACCTGAGCAAAATTCTTGAACTAAGATTGAATTTGCTGTCAGACAAATCAAAGAGTTTCCAAGGCTTGAACGTGTAAAAACATGTATTCTGACGCATAAAAGTGTATAAAAACCATAAATAACTTGGCAGATTTCCATGTCAAGGCATGCCATCCACAAAAGTCTCTCGAGAATCAGTCTATGCACACAAAAAAAAACTCCATTCCAGGATAGACAAAGGGGAAATGTACCAAGGGTGAGCCTGCGGCGTTAAAACGAAGGGTTAAACAATCTGACCTTTCACACATCTGAGGTAGTACTATATTGGAATTGGAGAAAATTATATTGCGATTCATTGAGTCATTGTCCTACAGTGACCTGTGACTGATGCAGTAACTAATAGGATACTATAGATGTGCAGCTATCTTTAAATGTGTAACTATGGTGAATTTCGTTGCAGTTTTTAGTTGTAGTTATTTTTATTCTCTTTTGTTTTTTTGTAAACAGAATATAAATATACTATCAGAAAGTGCATGCAGAGGCAAGAATTGTTTACCGAGTCAAACTGTTGAACTTTGTAAAATTCACTTCTAAATTCACTGCAACTCCAACCTGTTTGCAGCCCTCTCATGTCACCAACGTTGCCGGTGCTCCCTCTTGACATGAAGCAAATGACTTCCTGTGTGGAGTGCAGGAATGTCACCGGGGGACACGGGGTCTAAACACTTCGTATGATGAAAAGCACAGAGAGTCATGTGAAGCCCATGAGGCTTCGTCAGCACTGAGTGAATTTGAATGCAGTGGATATTTGTTTATATTTAAATGTTACACGCTGCAGTTTTAAGGAGGGAGTAAAGTTTGTTTGTTGTAAGCGTATAATCGCTGTGAAAGAAAAACAATGAATAAGCCTTGATACGTGCTTTAAGGCTGGCATCTTGTGTCCAGATTTCTCACCAGAACACGCCGTTCACATTTTAAGAGCAGAGGTTAACAACATGAATGACAAAGCAAAAACAACAACAAAACAAACAAGGATATCTTTTCTAGGGCGAGCGGAAAAGTCCTTTGTTACAAGCCGCAGCCTCACCATTAGCTGTTAATAAGTCTTACAAACAGAATCTTTGAATGTGGGTCACTGCAGAAGGCCTCCATCTGAGGGACACCGGGATTCTGGGGCCTTGCTGTCACAACTTCAAATGGTTAAGTTTGAGACAGTTTTAATTTTAGGTTTGGATTTGGGTTAGGTTAAAATGCAGTGCTGTGAAGAGGTACAATACAAGGGCAGAAGGGAACTGCACTGGCTGTGTACAGAGAGAGGAAGCGAGAAGGGTGGGTGACCAGCTTATCAACACAAAAGGGGTTCTGGCTGAACAAATTGCCTTCTCTGTTCACAGTGATTAGACTGCAACCAATACACACACACACACACACACACACCAACACAAACATGTGACACTGTGTTGGCAATCACACACTATTACAGCAAGATTTCCAGCCTCATTTCATTGGTACAAGTCAACCTTGTAGGACGCCGTGTGAATATATGTGCTCATGGGGAAAATGCTTGCTGATGTGTTACGAATTAACGCCTCCTCGTACTGATGACATGGAGTCCAGACAACAGAGATGAAGATCAGATGATGGGGAAGAGGAGATAACAGCCGTATCTCCCCCCTGTCATCATGGGCGGCTGAAGATCACTGAAGAGAACCTGTCCTCCAATGAAATGTACATATAGCTCGTATGCAGGAATTACGGCCTAGGTCTAGGTTTTCAAAACCAGCGCCCCTAGCGGATGTATAGCAATAATCACACAGCAAGATACGCATTCTCACCCATCAACTATGCAACCAATAGCCACATTTCATTGGAGAACAGTCTGGGTGTAACTTTCTTAATTCAACGTAGTTCATAATTCCAACCGAAATGAGCTAAAATGTCTCCAGAATAGGGGCGGGATTAAGAGAACTGATTTTCTGCACTTGGTTTGTCTGATATCAATTCACTAAATGGTGATATCAGTCTTTAAATAAACTCGATGTCTCTTCCCATTCGTTGACTGTCCTTGACAATTACAATTACAACACTAATCCCACAGTGGGGGGGGGTGTGGGGGGACTGGGCAGGGGTGAGGGACAGCAAACACACACCCTCTAAAAATGTGTAGGCATGTTTGCACAGTGTCTAAGCTGAGTTTAGGTGCAAAGCTGATTGTTACCCTGGGTGGGACTGCAACACAAAGGTTCTACCTAAACACACACTTCCATTGTTGGCTCGTCTGGCTAATGGAGTCACTTTAGCTATGACAGTGGACTGAGAGCTTTGTTTAAAACGACGAGACCACAAGAGAGCCCGGCAATTTGGGATTCTAAGTTCCAGTTACAGAGTGGTCTAACAGAACAGGCTTGTTTTAGGATGAACCCCATGGGAACCCAACATATTCTTCATTTTAAATTGTAGTAGCTGTTACCCTTTTTAAATGTTATCCTTTATCCTTTATACAGACTCAGTTTCAAGGGGTTTTAACCCTTAGAACAGGGACAATATTACTAAGATGAAATGGATACAGAGGCTATAAGCATATATGTGCAATATAGAGTGTTGTATATGCTTTTTTTCAGCTTGTAGGCAATCTGATGAAATGATTTATTTTGGTAACACTTTATATTAAGGAACACATATTCACCATTAACTAGGTGCTTATTAACATGCATATAAGTAACATACTAGCCCTTTATTAGTGAATATTAAGCACGTATTAACACCTTATTTAAGGAAAAATTCATTAATTCATGTTGTAATAGAGGTAGAATAAGGTTATGTAGAATAAGGTCTAAATAGGTGCGTAATAATTACTAATAAAATGCTAGTATGCTAGCATTTTAAACTTTTTTATATACGTCACAGTTCTGACTTTACGTATCGTGACCTCTGCACAATTATTGTTACTCAAGGTTATATCCAAAACAAAATTGCAATTTAAGATGAATCATGACTTGACTCAACAACAAATAAGAATTCAAAAAAATAAATTTTAAAGCCTGACGATGTGACATTTAAGCACACCCCCAGGATGTTTCCACATAAGGAGTTTATCAAGGCAATTTATCAAGGGTGCGCCTGGGGCACAGATCTGTGCCGTGTGAGCACTAAGGGTTAATCAATAAATCAATTATAACCTTTAAGCATAAGGTACACAAAGCGATCTGACAGACAGGCACCGCTGCACCTCTGAGAATTGGACTTGTGACCGAAGACTATTGGCCACTTGGACTGCTCTGCTTACAGTTCCCTTCAGTGTAAAGACTGCCACTCCAGCATCTGGGATGCTGCAAAGAAACCTAAAAAGAAAGTCTGCAGTCTTGCTTTGGGACAGAGAGCCTCCGTCCCAACACTTGGTCTTTTAACAATCTAGCACTTCTGCCTAATGAAGCTTTAAAGTGTGATTTCTATTCAGCTGTAATGAATATTTATGGAAAATCACTATTAATGAGTATTGATGTCCCTAAGATATATGAAAAAACAACAAACCTATAATCTTCATGCACACATACAAACAAATATGATACTGTTCCACGGTGTTTATTCTTTTTCAAGGACGTCTCACGAAAAGGGTAATTACAGTAAAAGCTCACCTTGCCTTGTGTGCGTGTAGCTGTTAGCCTTTTAAACAATAGCACGTCTGACATCCCATTGACCTACATGTGATTCATAATTCTGGAAATTATTGACATGCTCAGACAGCATTACTGCATTACCTAAAAATATTGATCTCATTTTTTTTTCCCTTTCCATAAATGACAGGATTTTAGCATCGACATGAGCGCCGCATTGATCCTCAGTCATTGATGTTCTGTCATAATGTGTCTCATAAACAGCTCTGTTAAGGCGAGCGTGGACAACAGGACCTTTACAGCACTGATTGATTGTGAAATCGGGTCGCGTTACTTACATCAGGAGGAACTTTTAGAAAAAAAAAAAAGAAATGCCTCTGAAAACGACAAACGTGCGCACACTGAAGGATTTCTTTTTAAAACATAGAAAATAAAATGATTGTCAGGAGGGAACAGTGTCACCATCTCATCTATAATTCATACACCCCCAGGATGTCCATATAAGGAGATGTCCACAGATCTGTGCCGTGTGACCACTAAGGGTTACTAGGTTACCTCAGGTGCTTTGTTTTTAACACATATATATCTGGCTAAAGGTGTGGTCATATCCCCCACCGCATTGAACACTGTAGATATAGTAGTAGTGTATAGGTAAACATTACAGTCAGCCAATGGTGGCCCTTCTCAGGGACTCAGTGTTCCTTTGTCTCGCTCCACTTGCTGCATTTGACTAATTAGCATTAATGCACTGACCTGGACACACAGCAGCAACAACACCTGGCATCATTTGGTATCTGATATGAGGGATTTAGAAACAGAGCCTTTGTCCATCCATCCATTTCTTATTCAGGCTGTGCAGGGTCACAAGTGGACGAGAGCGTATCCCAGCATGCACGGGGGTGTTTTCTGACATAATACATTAGAATACTGACAAGGCTGTTGTGTAATTAAAGGGATAGTTCCGGGGTTGTTGTTTTCTAAAGTGTGTGTGTAAACCTTACTTCTTCAATATTAATGTTTTATCTTGCTGTGCGATTATCAGCCTTTTGTCTCACTGGAAACCGAAGTTTTGCGTCTGCTCATTACCCGCACGCCAAATCCCATAGAGAGAGAATCAGTCATTTTTGCATCACGGCACAAACAAGCTGTTGATTCACTGCTGCCTCCGTCAGTAAGGTCAAATGTGTTAATGTGTTGGTATAAACTTACCAATCTAGTAGCTTTTTTATTTTTTTACTTTGGTGCGGGAGAGTGAGCAGGTTACAAACATCTGCTGTTCGTACGCACAGATTTTATAAGGTGATTCTTTTGTCACCTCACTTGAAAAAAACCAGAACTATCTGTATTTCCCCATTAAAATGAAAATGAAACAACAATGACGTCCATGTTTCAGATGATTCTACAGTGTGTTTTTATCTGCTCACCACTAAGTGCTGTCCGGCCCAGAGGAAGGAAGCAGTCCACTGAACATCAGTGTCACATTATTGCTTTAACAGCAACTCAGCACATGTGACTGACATGATGCAGGCTGTCACATTGATGTGGTGCATAATGGCTACTAATAAGCATTATACTGAATAAGCTCAAGCCTCAGGGCAAAAAGTGATGTGCGTGCTGTTACTTTTTTTTTTTTTAACTTTTAAACGGAAGCAAGGTGACTCACGAGATCAAAGCATTCCGTGGAAATAATACACTCCTTATATGGGCATCCTGGCGGGAGTCTTTATATGTCAAATCTTCAGGCTTCAAAAACATGCTTTTTTTATTATTTGTTGCTGAGTCAAGGTTTTTCTTTATTTCCGTTCAAGCCACGCAAACTTTGAACTGTGACGTATTTCCAAATTTCACAAATTCAATCAGATTCTAAAAAGGTTTGAGTACTTTTTTTGCTCAGGTGTTTTTATATAGTTGGTGAAAAAACTATATATAAATTCATCAGATAAAGAAAGAAAGAAAGAAAAAAAAGGATATAACAAACTCTATATTGCAGATTATACTCTTACAGCCTCTGTGTATGTGTTTTAACATAGTAATAGGAAAAACAGCCTAAATTCTCTGTGTTTTAAGGGTCAGCAATTGAAAGAATCTCAACCTAAACTGGGTTTTGCAACATCTCAAGTTTTCCTCTTGAGTTCAAATACCACAACATACATTCACTCAAGACAGAACCAGACTCTGCGCGGCCATCTGCCTCGACCGGTTGCGGTGAAAGGACAAATGGGGGGACAGAGGAGAGGTGGGGACAGAAAGTGAAAGAGGGATGCGAGGTAGAGACAGAAGAGAGAGACCAGGAGCTGATATATAACTGAACTCCATCCCCCAGTGACCTGAAATCTTATCAAACGAACACACACACACACACACACACACGTGGAGCATTAAAACAAAGATCATAGCTATAAACTCAAAAACTGCTAGTTTCTAACATTGTGTAGCGGGATTGCGGGTGTCGTAGCAGGGAGCTGTCGAGTGCTGATTACAAACTGTACAATACTTTCTCTCCGTTGGTCCATTTCCACTCAATTCCCCCGCTCTCTTTCTCTCAGGTGAACCACCTCGCTCAACGTTTCCTCTCTCCCACCGCTTTCCAACTTTCTGCCTGAGAAAACATTGGTTAAAAAACAAAGCTTCCCGTTTCACAAAGTGCCTCCCATTTTTCTGTGTTTTCCACTCAGAGCAGTAAATTATCTGTGACTGTAGCATGACAAACAAGGGGCCAGCGTGGAAGCAGCTGTGTGTGTGTGTGTGTTGCTCCTGGGTGGAAACACAAGTCTGGAGCCTCTGCTGCAGCGCCTTCTTTTTTTTCCCCCCTGAAAAATTCTCGCAGCGAGATGGATCGATAACCAAGTGAGGTTTTGTTCTCGCAAAATAATCAATGTCCATCAAACGTAAGTCTCCCAAAGTTCTCTATTTTCTAGTTTTTTTGGTTGGGTTTTTTTTTCTCCTGTTGTAAAGATGTATTGATATTGTAACTGATCTTCTTCACGCAACAATCTTCTGAGGATGATAGCGGTTAACACTCGGGTCCTCGCACCACTGTGTGAGTGCTCACACCCTAACAAGTGACCATATAATGTTAGCTTCGGTGTTTCTTACAGGCTGCATCATTAATATTTAAAACCAACACGGGGCGCGCGCTGACCAACGTACTAATGTAGTTAGCAGGAGTAAAAAGTGCAGGGAAAGAAATGGGAGTGAAGATGAAGGCTGCGATTATGGGGTGCAGCACAGTGCAGCTACAGCCAAAGTGCTGGTCCTCAGGGACCGCTAGATTTCAAATGCATCAAAGAGTGCACAAACAAAACTTCGCTGGTGACAACAGCTCACTTGTGTATGTAAATGGGGCAGCGCATGGCCAAGTGGAAAGGGAACTTGGCTTGATCTTGGCTCGTCACAAGCCGAGTTCCTTCCCTTCCCTTCGCTGCTCCTAATTCCAGGAAGGTTCCTATAGTAGGGGACGGGTTAAATGCAGAGAGGAATTAATAAAATACAAAAAAACTGGCGGGTTTACCAGGGAATATCTCAGGGACTAACAGTGCCATCAGAGAGGCTGATGAGTTGGACTAAGTGTACATGTGTACTAACCATCAAAAATGTCTGTCTGGACTTTGTTACTTAATTTAACCAGAAAAGGGACATAAAATGTCCTGTAACGGAGTGCTTTTGTCCATTTTTCCAGAATAACCTTCAGTATCTGGCAGTTATTTAAAATTAACTGCATGTTAAAATGGTGTTTTAACAATTGAAAATGAAGAAAAACCAAAAAGGTTCATCTGTAGATGAACAACAGATTTTGTGTGTTAAATTGGAAATTGGAACGGTATTTAAAAGACATATTTAAAATATCTCAATGTGCAGGTGTTCTTCCCACTTTCTCCTCCTGTGCTTCCTGAAACATCGCAAGTGAAATTACCGTAATAACCACATGTTGCGTATAATGTAAAGCGTAAAAAAGTGTGACGCAGAGAAGCGTGTACATATTATTGTCTCTACGATTCATTTGTAGTGAACCTGTTCAACTGTCGGCGAAAGAGAAAAAGTGCACAAAGTTTGCTCCTCCACTTTCTTTTGCTCTCGTTGTTTATTTTCAATCGCTGCTGTGCCGTGTGATCCTAATGCACTGTGATGTGTTGACTGGTGCCAGCTGAAAGGCTTCAGACGCTATCAAAGCCAGGGACACTGTAGAGACAGATGAAATGAATCACTGCTCAGGACTGAGTGAGAAATCCTCACACAAGAAAAAAAAAAACACCGCTCTATTTTTACCCAGCAGAAAACTTGTGTGTGCAATGCAGTGGACTTTATACAGCAGGGTGTGAGACTATAATTGACCAGATGAGTGCAAACGGCCCACAACGATTTGAATTTATTACAAAAGTCTTCTGTGTAGCTCACGAATAACTTTTCAGTTCAAACTTGCTTAGGAATCTATCATCTTTCCTGTTTTTTCCTGTTTCTCGTCAAATGTACATTAACATTGTTACGGTAATTTCATTTTATACACCGATCAAATTAGACAGAATATTTTAGGCTGAAGATAAGATAAATATAAAAAAATAAAATTAGATTGCCGTGACATATCAGTGAGTATTATATTCCCATTTATCCAGATCTGTTCCGGATCCGTTCCAAAATGTTGAGGGTCCTTCCTTGGTTCATGGCCCACCACTCAATAAAATTTTATGGCTATCTTCACTACTGTTGCTCTCGTAACGTAACGCCTTGTTTTCTACACCAAAGTCGGGCAACGTTTACAGTGCGCCACATTTTTACTATGACGCCATTATTGACCGTTATTTGAGCCAGAAACAAAATATTCATAAATATTTTAAAGAAATCCCGTTTTGTCACCGATATCACAGTGTCATAAAGAAAGAAAAATGACATAGTTTGTGTTTACACTGATCCCCAATATAATCCTTTGCTTTCACTACAAAGGGATTCTCTTGGCAGGCAGGACGGGGGGCTTTAAAAGACGATTGGTTTTTGACACTTGATCAGTATAGAGAAGACACTGCACCCCTATGAGGATACTTTCAATTCAGCAGGTTCATCTTCAAACCTGCCTCAGACTTCCTTACACTTGTTCAAGTGCTGACATTGTGGTCATTGGGATTCATTATGTTCAGTTGGTGTCGGTTTGGTTAATGACGACTGAAAATGTGGGAGAGAAAAACCACTTTTTTTTCAGCTCGAACACTGAGCGACAGCACGGTGGTGCACACTAATGTGTGATATGGGGATGGGATGTATGATTTTAAAGCACGAGGCCATTAAAGGCACTCACACTGAGTTGGTTGTGGCAAATGTTCGCGGATTGGGAGAATTGTTCATATTTCACCATCTCACACCCAGTCGGGCTCATTCATTCATTTTCACCTGCCACAAGGGGCAGACCTGATGATCTTTTTTTTTTTTCATAATACTTTACATGTTTTTCTACACAAAAAAAAAGTATAAATAGACGTAGACTAGTCTGTGGGAAAAGCAGGTGAAAATCACTTTTCTACTTTTGCCTTCCTCAGTGTGTCCCCCCCCGCTGCGCACGCATGTGCATGTGTGCATGTGACCACGCCCAAGGAGCGAACTGTGAGGCTTCGTATTTATATACGTGACCCATTTAACATATTAAACCCTTAGAACACAGAGCATTTTGGCTGCTTTTTTCCATGACTATGTTTAAACATACAGTATAGACAGAGGCTGTAAGAATGTGCAATACAGAGTCTGATATTCTTTTTTTATTATAAGCAATCTGACGCAAATGTACTCGAAATGTTTAAAATTGGATTGAATTAGTGAAATTGGGAAACGCGTCGCAGTTCAACGTTCGCTTGGCTCGTTTTTATGAACAAAAAGAAAAGAAAGAACGGTCTATTTTGTGACTTCAGCACAATTATTGCTACTTTAGATACTTAAAAATGCGATATTAAATGAATCATTACTTTGACACACAAAAATGTGACTTATAAACAAACACCACAGGATGTCCATATAAGGAGTTGTGTATTTTTCCCACGGCAAATTACCACGGGTGCACCTGCGGGACAGACCGGTGCCGCGTGAGCACTAAGGGTTAAATATGAAACCCATTTTGGAGCTGCCCCAAATCAAAAGCTTCTGGAGCGTACTATTCTAAAAGTCCTTTCTGCGTCGTTTATTCTATCAGCTCACTGATAAAGTCGTAGAATTTTCCACTGACACAAGTAGTTGCAGGTGTTTTTTATCTTATTCCTCCAAACAAATGTCCCAGCAAAAGAAAAACATCATCTGTGACTGTGTGTGGTCCTGAGGCCAAAGAACAGCAAAGGATACAAAAAAAAAGCAGGTAAAGAAAATGGGATATCAAAAGTGTGTTGGTCTGTGTTTAGTGCCTACTCAGGGAAAATCAGTCTGTCTAATAAAATCTGTAAAGGCAAAAGGCCAAAAAATATACTTTAAAAAGATTTGTGCTCATGAGCAACCGAGTCACGTCTGCATGCATTCAATTGAAAAGCTTTGTGGAAATGTATGAACCCGGGCAGCGTTGTTCTCTCTCTTCAGAGTTAAAAAATAAATAAATAAACAAAAAAAGAGAAGGCATTTAGGAAGATACTGCACCAGGCGACAAGGAGGAAAATGAGTTACCCTTTTATTAAGAGACAAAATCAGGGATTTAGTTTTCATAATCTTCCACTCACTCATTCACAGTGCAGGCTTTCCTCGTGTCCACTGATTTGAATGCAGACCAATTCACATTCTGCACAACGGGAGAATTCCAAGTAGTTTTGCCGAAGGTCAACGAGACCAAGGAATTACTGCCTATCATGAAGAGTGAGGTAAACTTCCCTCGGGTTTGTTAAAGGTGCTCTAACCCCACATACAGTATTTTCTAGGGAACTGGCCATAAAATGTGATGTACGCGTCTACATTCAGGGGAGGAAAGAACAGCTTTGAAGGCAATAGATTTAGCTGTTAGTGGTGGTATTGATGACCACTACATTGCAGAAGAACTTTAATAACACATCCATCCTTACAAGTTGGACCATCACAAAGTCAAAAGGCCTTTAAAATCAAAGATTTATTTTGAATCCTTAATATAGAATTATGATTCATTGTTAGACTAAAGTCTGTATCCAAAATGATTCATCCTGCATAGCAACAATCATCTCAAATACGACTGCTCATATCAGAGTGACACATTACAGGAGGTTATATTTGTTTAAAAGTTGTAAATCAAGCCTTGGCCGTATTTAAGTGTTTTTTGCTATCATTGTACGAGCCAGTGATGAAAAAACTGCTTCATTCATCCATTCTCACCATTATAACTGGTAGAAATCATGTCAGGAGGCGGATTCTGGGCCTTATTAACTACTACAACTACATGACAATGTCCAAAAAACCCTTAAAGGTCTAACTTGTGTTCATTTTTTCCTGGTTGATGATTACCATGTTGTTGTTTGTGAATATTTTACTGTGTGGAGGTGGTTTTTGTGTGTTAGGAGAACTCCCCATCCTGGCAAGTCATGAACCAACAACCTGTTGAAAACCAGTCAACCTATAGATGATAAAAGGCTGCATTTGATATTGATGGTTCAGTTGTGGAGAGGCCAAAATCAGTGTGGAACTACAGGCCAGGACATTGTTCTGTACTCTGTGATGGCGTCAGTGTGCAGATCGAGGTGCTAAGACCGCAGCGCACACGGTCTCTCTCGCTCTGAGGGACTGGAGCGAACGCAGCGGAGACACTTACATGGAGGTGATGTTCTGGAAAAGATCCTCGATCCCGCCGGTGCTGTTCCCCGCGCTGTCGGCGCCCTGGAAGGAAAGCAGCGGTAAGAACTCGCTGCTGTCGGACTTATTGCAGTAGATCTCTGTGGGCGAGCAGGTGCAGGTGGGTGGGCAGTCCAGCAAGGAGCTCAGGTACTTGTGAGAGAAGACGGTGAGCAGAAAGAACACCTTCCAGCCGCACCAGATCCTGGGAGCGCGACGCACGCCGAATGCGCCAAATAACGCACCAGATCCATCCATGCTGTCACGATTCAAGTCCCCAGATTTTTGTTTTCTCTCTCCCCAACTTTGCAGCAAAGCAGTAATGATTTATTTATTTTTTTTCTCTTATGACTCAGAGAATCCTCCGCTCCGCGCGGTGGTGGGCGTGACGTGACCGCGTCCTCTTCACCTTATTTCTCTCAGCAGTCGAGTGTGGATGTTGAAATTAAAAAAAAAAAAAAAGGAAAAAAGAATACATCTCCCTTCACGTCCGTGCGTATCCATCCATGCGCGCGAGCGCGCGCGTGTGTGTGGGTATGTCACTGATTCTTATGATGCCAGTCACGTTTTTCTGATGAACTGAGAAAGAAGAGAAGAAAAAAACAACAACAACACCGCAGGAAAGAAATGGAATGAGGAGAGAAAAGAATCCAGTGGATGAACCAGGTGTCTGACATGAAGAGGTTTGAACGCGTGAAGTCTCATTCCGCTTCTCTTGTTCTCCTTTCTCTCTGCGTCGTGTTCGTCATCTCTCTCTCTCCTCTCTCTCCTCTCTCTCCTCTCCCTCTCTCTCCCTCACGCTGTTGCTGCTACAGGCTGCGAGGATGGCGGAGGGACATAGACAGATGCTGGGAGGCAAAGTGAGGCAGAGAGACTCACGTCCCACCTACTGGACAGAGTGGAAAATGAGTCAAACGCGCACACAAGCATATTGTGTGACGGGTATTATGTGTACGCGCGCGCGCGCACGCATACACACAAGCACACAGTGACATTTTCTCTTTTTTTTTAATTTTATTTTGGAAACCTGTGTGATGATCAATCATGAAACTGTCCTGCAGCCACACTCCCCATATGGAGCTTCACATATAATTTGATTGCATGGAATTCAATTCAAATTTTGTATTCTTCATTATTCACAACAGGGTCAGAAATGGACAGAAAAGTACCCCAAAAAAGTAATGTCCAAAAGAAAAAAGAAATATAATAATTCAGTTATAAAAGGCAGGAGTATAGATCTCTCTCATATCACTGGACTTACCCTACGTTATGCTTAACCCTTTAACACTGAGCATATCACAGACTTTGCATTACTGTGCTTACGCAAGGGTTCGTGCTATCGGGAAAATTCAGAAGGTTTCTGAAAGCTGAGAAGTTGCAAGTCAAATCCAACGTGTGGTTATTACGGTAATTTCACTCGCACTGTTGCAGGAAGTTGTCTTTGTCACCAGAGAGGAGAGAGTCGGAGAAACGCCTGTACATAGTTTCCATTTTTTGCCCTGTTTTTGGATTCAAGACTCAAACAAATGTTATTTTTAATTTTATACTGTTCAAATTTCAAATTTAACATTCGTTTTAAATTGTTAATACGCTATTTTAGTATGCAGTCAATTGTAAATAACTACCAATGGGCAAAAACTCTTAGTTACATATATATTTTCTGCCCCTTTTATGGTTAAAATGACCAAAAAACAATCCTCCCTACCCAGGCTTTAAAGTGACACGATACAGAATGTTAAGGGTAAGGGTCTGATCTGTCAAAGCCTGATCAGATCTGCATCACCACCTGCATCGCCTGCATATGCAACGTCTGTACTTAAGGCTTACCTCGCCCCCAAATGTTGCTGCTTCCTGAGGTAACAGGAAACGGTAACGCTGCTGTTCTAATAACGAGGTGATTATGCTCACTGTAAGCTCTACAGGTGCCCACGTACGCGGGTTAACATGTCACTCCTGTTGGATAACGAACGAAGAAATAAGACCTGTTAGTCTTTTGTGTAATATTTCATTTTATATTTGTCCTTACTCTAAAGCACTACACTACACTGCTGCTGCTGCTGCTGCTGCTGCTGCTGCTGCTGCTATTTTTATTCCACTGTGCTTTTTGGCTAAAAGCGTCTGGTCCCACCCATTCAGATGACATCAATCAGATATTAATGTCATGACTTCTTAATGTACCTATGACCATAATGCATTATGGATGAACCATTGATTCCTAATGGCCAGTTAATGTACTGCATGTAACCAGGCTGTGGTTCCATGATGGATGGACAGAAAACACCCTGCCCCCACTTCTCACTCTTCATCTCTCTCTCTCACACACACACACACACACACACACACACAGACAAGTTGTTGTTGTCACAGTTCACTTTAGGGGACATTACGCAGACTTGGATTCATTTCATGCACCATTATATTTCTATTCATAACCTTAACCTAACTAACTAACTAACTACAACACAAATCTTACCTCAAACCATGAGCAGGGCGTCAGAAATGAGGTTGTTCCTTATAAGGACTGGGCTGTGGTCCCCATGAGACACACGGGTCCTGCAAAAGGGTACAGGATTAACCGCAGTGTCCTACAATAGTTGTGTAGGCCTGCGAACGCGTGCGTGCATTTGCGTCGGTGTGTATGTGAGGTGTGATTTCATCAACTGTATAGTAAGAAGTGGACGGAACATACCAATTTGAAAAGTGAGGATTTGGAAGCAGCGGCTGTAAGCAGGTTGTAAAAGAAAAAAAGAAAAAAGTACTCAATTTCAGTGGAAGTCTCTGGGAAAATTCTGCTTCTCACTTGATTTATAATGCCAGCAAACATTTTCCTGAGGTCTTAATTGTCTCCACTGCTAGAGTTTCAACTCTTCTTCAATAGAACATGGTGTCACTTTTGTAAAGGATGGTACCGTTTATAGGGAAACGGCTAGTAAACATATAGGTGGACAGCCAGTGTGGCTGACACTTGGTATCATCCAACAGGGGCCACGTTTAGGTAAATTTAGACACTCTAAATCAGGGGTGTCCAACTCATTGTACGTCAGGGGTCACATACAGGGCAGTCTGATCTCAAGTGGAGTAAAATAATAGCATAATAACCGACAAACAACAAGAACTCAAACGTTGAATTACATTTAATGAACCTTTTCACAAAACATATCATACAACTCAAAGATCACAATGCATCTACAAAGGTACAACACATTTTTAGTCACAGGTATCTGGACCTAAAAGAGTATTTCACATATGATGACAACATATCAAACTCTCGAAATGATTTTTTATTACACATCTATGTCGTATTCCTGAAACTAAAGTGGGAGCTTATGAAAGATGGGGACAACTTAGGAATGACTGTATGTATAACGACATAATTATAGTTGATTATCTTCAATGACGTGTCAACTTTCCTGCTCTGCTTCTGGACAGTGGTCAGGGACGTGCAGGGGGGATATTACCTCCAGGGCTGGAACTTCATAGTAACTAATGCTAGCAGGGGTGTCACACACGTTTGACACCCCTGCTCTAATTTGACTGTAGGTGTGAGAGTGTGAGTGGATGGTTGTTTGTCTCTATGTGTCCCTGTGATGGACTGGCCATCTGTCCAGGCTGTACCCCGCCTTTCACTCTGTCACGACCCTCATGTGGAGGATAAAGCGGTAGAAAATGGTTGGATGGATGGATGGATGGATGGCAATGCAACGGTCAAATTCAAAATCTTAAAGCTTCATAACAGGGGCTCAAAGGACGGAGGGACGGATACAGGAAGCTGCTATGTTAAGGACACAAACAACATGAGCGGAATGGAAGACAGAAGACATTTTGTGTGTGTGTGTGTTCCCTAATTCGTGGAGGTTTTACTGCATGGACGCCGCTCAGTGCGTCTTCAGTGCGGCTGACAGCTCGTCAAGATGATCAACAAGTTCTGGGGTGGGAACATGACATTGTGTGAATGCGGAGGGCGGAGTTGACGGCGCGCTGCTGTCATCGGAAGAAAAGAACACAACATTGCATTATTTAACCGTGACAACAAAATGACAACTGAAGGTACACGAAAACAACCGCTGGCAGGATCGGTTTATTCATCGCAGAACCATTGTTCTACTTAAAGTTTTCCTCCATTACGTATCATTATTATTATTATTACTAATCTATAACAGATTACAGTTACTGCCACTGTGTCGGTGCTATTTCCATTGGCACCAGACATTATTCATAAATGATTTAAAAGGAAGTTAGTGAAGTCATTAATTGTTAATAAATCACAGATGAATACTTTATAACAGTGTTTGGGCAGCTCGGATGTTTGAATATCCTCCGCCAGCATGACAATTGGCCTTCATTTCCCAAACTGCCATAGAAAGCAGCACAGAATTCATTGTGCGACCAATGTAAAGAAAATCATTGAATGTTGATAAACGAGGCGGCTGAAAAGAGTTTTTATTTAAGTATCACGGGCACACACACATGTGTATATACATATGTATATATATATATATATATATATATATATATATATATATATATATATATATATATATATATATATATATATATATACATATATATATATATATACATATATGACAACTGATGATATCTGAGGCAATAAAAATAAATCATTTACATTCTCATTGCTGATGTGACGGCTTGCCAATTATTAATAGTCACCGAATGCAGATTGAGTTCACTTTTTTTTGACCTACGTAATGATGACAGGCTGAAGCAATGGTTGTTAAATGTCAGAAACAGCGGACTCAAGTCATGGAGGACATTCAGTTCAGCATCGATGAGAGGGTAGACAGAAATGTACAAATTAAAAACTAACATGGTGCTTTGCCAAGAAAGGCTTACAGTACCTGCACGGGTGGATAGCGACATTTAAAGAAAGAATCAGTCGGTCTTTGTGCCTTTTTATCAACAGCACAATGTCAGTTCACCTTCTGAACTTGACCGGGCAAAGTCATTACTAAATGCTTGTTCGTGGTCTGGATAATAAATGAGTTATAGTTCATTCCTATTTCTATTTTGCAAGCAGGCTCTTATTGGAAAATAGCAGCTTCCATTCACACTGGCGTCCACTCACACTTACATGTAATCATGTAAGGGAACATCATTTACAAAAGTCTAATCATGTGCTATTGAAGAAGAGCTGAAGTCTATTCACTTCCTTCAGAAAAAAGACGTTTACTGACAAGTTTTTTCATTTTCACAATCTCAAAGTGCTACTGGTTAATGAAAAGGTTGAACAAACCAAGATGTGATAGAGTGAGATAAGAAACAGACCATCTAGTGGAGTTGCCCCCTGGTGGTTATTCTATTCCTTCCTGTTTAGCTTCAACCACCAAACCAGGCGACTATGAACGCTTCTTATAAACGGCCTATATCTGGAGACGCCAATCACAGTACGTGATGGTGCATGAAGGACAGAAAATGACAGAAGACTTTGGAGCATTCCCATCCTTAAGGAAATTACAGCCAGGAAGTAATGAAGTCCATGCTTGAGAGGAGATAAAAACAGGAAACAGTCTGGGAATTGAACCGCGATTAAAGCAAGCAACAGAATCCTTTTCCTGACTGAATTTATGTTAGAGCTTTATTTGACTAGTAGCTTTTGGCTACTTTTTGCCATTCGAATTCAAATCACAACCTCATAAATTATCCCTTTAACATCTAAGCCTCAAAATGTCCATCTTTTAATGTCCTTCTGGCCTTTTTAACCATAAAAAGGGCCAAAAGATGTACTGTGAGTTCAGAGCTTTTGCCCATTTTTCCGGAATAACCTTCAATATCTGGCAGTTATTTACAATTCTCTGCATGTTAAAATAGTGTGTTAACAGTTTAAAATGAAGAAAAACAAAACGTTTTATTGAGAAAAAAAACACTGTAGTTACATGAACACCAGAATTTAAAATAGTACAGTATAAAACATGTTTAAAATAACATTTCTTTGGGTCCAAAAACAGGCCAAAAAATAGAAATGGCGTTTTTCTAAAGCATCATGACATCCTGAATTTGGAGCTTTCAGAAAACTTAATGTAGCGTTAACAGTTTGAGAATATGAGTGCTCGGATGTGCTTGTCTCGTAAAAAAAAAAAAATCACAATTGAAAGCAGCATAATTCTAAACACGTTCCAGCGGTTCCAGCGGTTCCAGCGGTTCCAGCGGTCCTCAAATACAACAGCTTGACTGGCTGTTCAAACAGAGGCTCAATAACAATAGAGACAATGAGTGTGATGTCATTTTTTAGAACTGGTATTTGTTATACATATTTTAAGTCACTGCACCAAGTCCAATAAATCTGAAAATAGTGACTGTAAGGAGCCTGTTTTAGAGTACAACACACAAGCTCACTATCCATCCATTGTACACACACACACACGCACACACATCGGCAGAAAAACCACAGAACATTACAAGCAGACAATGTTTTTAATAGAAATCCATTTCCTTTTCAAAGGAGCAGTAAAACATTGAATTTCCTGCCTGTCCTGGTCCTTCCATCTGTCCTCGGGGCCTTTTGTGGCTCTGCTGCGATGGACTGTGGCCTGCTAAAGAGCCAAACACATCAGGGTGTGGCAGAAACCACACACATCTAAAACCACCAGCAGCAGCAGCAGCAGCAGCCCAGGAGCATTACAGACGTTAATGTGGAACTGGTTTAATGTACTGTGTGGGGGCATGGTGGTGAACACGCTCATTTAAAATGCAAAGACCATTTGAATTGTTTTCTTTTTACGGTGAGGATTTGTTTCTAATAGTCACCGCATGGACTAAATTGATGGCATGTTTGTCTAATGTCGGGTTTGGTGTGGGAGTAGTTTACAAACTTCAGTTTCCAAAAGGAAATGGCAGTGAACACATTCTTAAAATGTCGTAGACTTTTGTTAATTGGCTAAAGAGGAGTGAAAATAGTGAAAAAAACATATAGAAGGGCGTCGCTGATAACTAAAATTGTGGGTATTCACGATAGCGACTCTGCATTTAACAATAGTATGAGGAAGAGCCTGTTGTGCTTGAACTGTCACTGGCATTGACGGAGATTTTATGGACCTGACCACCACATATTTTGCAATTCCCTCTTCTTTCTTTTCTCTCTTTCTTCCTCCACCGGTCGTACCTCCTCCTCCTCCTCCTGTACCCACACTTATTATGTCTATCAGCGATCCTCTTGCGCCTGCTCTTTCGAAACACGTTTTTCTTTTTTTCCTCTTTGTACCTTTGCACTAAATCTTCCTTCCATCCGTCGGGGTCAATCGCCGTGTTGTCGTTCGGTCCATTCAGCCAGCTCCTCAAATCCACGCGCCGCAAAGTCCTTGGGCAAGACGCTGAACCCTAAATTGCTCCTGATGGCTGCCGTCAATGTGTGAATATATGGATGAAGGAGAGGCACTATACATGAAAGCACTATATAAATGAAGGAGTGAATGGTACCTGCGGTGAAAAGTGTGTTGAGTGCTCATTAAGACTCGAAATGCAGTGCATTTACCATCCATCCACGAACCTACAGTACACTTTCTATGCTGAAGGGTTGTGCGTCGAAGAGAGAGACAGTCTGACATGGGGCACGTCGCTTTATTCATTTTGTTTCATCTGCTTGTTTGTTTGTGAGTTAATGAATAACTTAAGTCGTGCACATAATGTAAATGTAGGGTTGTTTTTGTCTTTTCCTCACGTTGAAGGCCTGCGGTATGAGCTCTTGACCTTTACTGTGACTTCTGTTGTATTTCTTTTATCTTGTGTTATACTGTTGACAACAACAACAAAGAAGGATAATAAAACATGACAACAAAGGCCTCTAGGAGGGAGGAAAGGTTTAGACCTCAAACATGCACACAATGCATTTTGGGAATTAATTAAAAAAATAAAAAAAACCTCCACATTAATGTGCAGAATACACACATGTACTGCATGTAGAACTGCTAATTGTTATTAGTATCCAGATGCTAAAAGGCCGTAGTGGTGTGTGGGTAAGGTTTCTTTTTAATACCCACATTAAGCTGACCGTTTGTGATAGTTAATGACCCCCAAACGTGTGAGGTAATCAACCAACCTTGCCATCTCTTTCTCTCTCTCTCTGTCTTCACACAGCCAGTGCACGCCTCGTCTGCCCATGTACTTCTTCACATCACTGCATTTTTAACCTAAATCCAAACTAAATTTTAAACTTTGAAGTTATTGTATATTGTTATTAATATTAGTTTCCTGGTACTGACCTTGAAGACCACTGCTTACTTTGTCCCAACATTTTTTAAAGGCCACATAGACCGGAAGCTCCAATTAACGCTGCGTTTGTGTGTGTGTATCTGCGTCATTACCTCGTTTATGAAACCCTAAAGTTTCAGAACAAACAGTTCAGCCACTGCTGAGAAAATAGTGTTGTATTGTTTTCCTGGGCTCTGCGAAGCGGATCGGCACTTCCTTAATTTGATGTCGTCATCAGAAATCCTCACCACTCCTCTCACCACCGTAGCGCCTCCTGGTGCGGGCACTAGTCCGGGCACATCCGGTTGCGTACATTCAACCGCAGAAGAAGAAGAACTACTCTCGTTGTAGCTGCTGAGATGCAGAGCATCCACCGTGCCAGAGGGGGAGCTGTGTATCTGAGAGCTGGCCTATCTATTACGTCACTTCCAGGTACCTGGCCAATCACAGGACAGTGGGAAAGCTCTCGTTGGCTGGCCAATCACAACACAGTCCACGTTCTGGGGGTGTGGTTTTGGTCTGAAACAGCGCGGCTGACGAGAGCGTCAGTGAGGAGATATTTTGATCGGCTCGTTTGCAGCGATTAGGAGGTTTTTAACCATGAAAACAAGTTCATATATGTAAGTAGACCTCCATAACTAACATATATGTGTGATACAAGCATTCTATGTCGCCTTTAACACTTATACCATGAAGCAGCGGTTCTCAAACGTTTCATACCAAGCACCACCTGAGAAAATGTTGAGCTCTTGAAGAAATTATCGTCAGCGTTAAAATAAAGTGAGTCAGAGCAAAGTCAGCCACAGACTTTTCACTTTTTACTCTCTCATCATCATCCTCCTCCTCCTCCTCTTCCTCTTCCTCACACATACTTCAGAGACTAGAGAAATTAGATTAAGATGCAGCGACAGATAAGGCGACTCCCATTATTATTATTTAATAATACACACTCTCAATCACATTCACTATTTCTGATTTTCCTCCAAGTACCATTAGAGGGGGCTCATGAACAACTCGTGGTACACGCACCACACGTTGAGAACCATGGCCTGCAGTTTAACAACAACAATAACAACAAGCCACTAGATATGACCCAACAATAAAACAGTTGTAACTGCCGGCTATTTTTTTTTTTTATGTCAAATCTTTTGTTTCTGAGCTCAACTCAACACATTGTGGAGCTCTGTTTGTACGTCAGTCTTCAACCCACTGAGCACTTTCAACTCTCATCATTTCACAGAGCTCCTTTAAGGGGATTAAGATCCTGTAGTTAGTGTGATCTGGTTAGCTCTCTTCATACTTTTAGGCCAAACAAATATATTTATAACTATAATATTGGATTATTTCTCTCTCTCTATCAGAGACCCCAAAAAGCCAGAGGGACAGATGAGTCAATTTAGTGTGTAATGGACTTATGCTATTGTGATTTGTTCTGTCAAAGAGACACACACACACACACACAGATATAAGAACACCATTAATGACTAGGTTGTGCCCCTGGCAGTATAAGCCATTGGCCTTTAGCCATTAACTGAGATTTTATGGACCAGACCACCAAACAGAGAGCTCTCTCTCTCTCACACACACACACACACACATTTTCCGATTTCCTCTTCTTTGTTTTCTCTCATTCTTCCTCCACCAGCCTCACCTCTTACTCCTTCACCCATAATTATCATCATGTACATCAATAAAATCTTTTAATGCCTCTCGCTTCCTCCTCCTCTTCTTCCCCGCACAAATACTTTCCCTTCTCACAATGTTTTTTAATTTGCACTCAGTCGGTTTTCATTTTTCTCCCTCTCATCAGTATCCCCCAGCCTCAGTCGGCTCTCCCTTCATCCATGTCCTCTTTTTCTTTACTTTTTTTTTTTTTACTCCTCCCTCGAGCAGTTTCTGGCCATGACCCGATAGCAGACTTCGTCTTGAAAAGACAAACTATATTGCTGTGCTGTGCAGAACTGTGGTTAAAAAAAAAAAAACATCCAAAACCGCACAGAGTAGTGCAGCAGGGCTTTGTATTAACAAATGAAATCCATGTTATCAAGCAAAGCCAGTTGGTTCTCATTGTTTGTGTCGTTGTTTATCACAGACAGTCGTACTCAGTGAAGTGGACGCTGAGTGGGATTATTAGCAGAAAAGCAGAGTTCATGTCCTGGACACAGTTTTTGTCATCGCAGACTCAGAATAGTACTCAAAATTCGCTTGGCACCGTAATGTTATCACATTAGAGCAGCCACACTCCTGAGAATTGAAATCTCACCTGTATTCCAGTGGCGTTTCAGAGCAAAAATAGACCGTGAAGGATAACGTTCGCTACAGTTTCCACGTCCAGATCTGTCAAATATGTCACAAACACGGCTCATTTTGTGCATGTTTGAAAGTACTCCAATGTTCCAAATCCATTCATTACTTTTCAACCCTTAGAACACAGAGAATTAAGGCATTACTGTGTTAAAACATAAGGCTATCAGCATATGTGCAATATAGATAGTCTTATATCTGTTTTTTTACAGCACAACCTGTTGGAAATCTGATGAAATGACATATTTCTTTTCATTTTCACTAACTACATAAACACACCTGAGCAAAAGAGTACTCAAACCTTTTAAAATCTGATAGAATTTTGTGAAATTTGGACAAAAAGAAAAGAAAAATGGTCTATTTTGTGACAGTTATCGCTACAAATGTAGTCATAACTTTGACTCAACAACAAATAAGAAGACAGAAAAAAAGCCTCAAGGTGTGACATATAAACACAACCAATGGAATCCATACAAGGAGTTTACCAAAGCAGCGCCTGAGACACAGATGTGAGCACTAAGGGTTAAACAAGGGTTTTATTCTGAAAAATGTAAATAGCCAGAAGAGGCACAGCTTCATACTGAAACTGAAACAAGTACATCTGCCTGTTCTAGTCTGGTGAGCGGAACAATGGACAGAAAGCAGTGATTCCCAGTGAAATGTGAATCAACTATGTTTCCAATGAACCTCCTGAACCTAGAGGCATAAAACAGTGTAATATAGTTATAGTAACTGTAAACTTGTCTGTTATTTTTGTTCTAGTGTAAGTTTGTTTACCTTAACAGTTTCAACTGCACTTCCGCAGAAGTGTCCCATGATTTTGCTGGGAGTGATGGTGCAACTGGAAGACCTTCTCGTTGGGGTGTCCGGCCGCTTGTTGATCACCAAAATGGGATGAAATGGGGGTGGTGGAGCGGGGTCAGATGGCGGGGTGTACCGTAGTAGGTGTGGGTCACTTTCCCCTGAGTTGAGAAATATCTTCATTCTTTTCTTTGTTACATACATATATATATATATGTACATATATATGTATATATATATATATATATATATATATATATATATATATATATATATATATATATATATAAACATATATATATTACTTAAATAAACATATATATATTACTTAAAAACATACAAAGCTAAATGCAAATTGGTGAAGTATTCCTTTAAGTAAATGAAAAAAAAAGTCCTGTGAGGGGTTAAAATCAGAACTAGTATGTCTGTCATTGCAAGTAAGTAAATAAATAAATAAATAACAATGTAGATGAGAGGTCAGCAAACAATCAATAATACTAATAATACAAAGAGTCAATGATGCACCGTGTGGTGTCAAAAGCAAAAATGTTAGGATTCTCCCTGCCTGCCCATCAACATCCTAAAACATCCTCAAAGAATATAGTGGCCTATACCGATCACAGTGTAAAAGGGTTTCAGTCAGTTTGATTTATAAAGTAGCAACTGGACCAACTGCATCATACTCATAATTAAGAATATTTTTCCCAGTATTCTCTTCCCATTAAGATCAATTTCTTCCCCCTGGGAGCTTTTCCTGGAGCCTAGGTCAGCATAACCCTATTTCATTAGGTTGCAAATGCACACGCACGTGTGTTTAAGTGCCTGAGCAGTGGAGCAAATGCATTCATATAATTCAGTTATGTCGGAGCAAAGTAGAGGTTTTGTTCCTCCACTTTTTGTGTTAACAAACAATAATATTCCATGTAGAGAATCACAATATTGTTTGTTGTTTGTTAATAAAGTAATAAAGCTGCTCCTATGAATGGGTGATGAAAAGTATGATTGAATAAAACCTCGGCTTTAAGAAAACAACTTTAAATAAAGAAGAAACTTTGATCTTTAACCTTTTTTGAGGATCCTCAGGTGTCAGTTGAACGCTCTGAAGTATCGTTCGTTACAGGTGAAAATTGTCATTGATTTTGTCGTCACAAACGTGAGATTGTACAGAAAGTCTTGCGCTGCCTTTGATCCCTGATCCAAAGATTGCAGTGTGAGTGGTCTCAAGGGTCTAGTCTTAGTAATGACATAAAGCCTTTAGCACATTTGACGAGTGTAAAGGGAGGTGAAGGACAACTACACACCATAAGGCAATAAGTACTTCAGACTGCTGCTGCAGTGGAGTCTCGCGTCATACATAATTTATACATCAACCTGTTACAGTCACTTACAGTTTTGAGGGATTGTGTCATATTCTTTGGAGTAATAAAAACAATAATAATCATTCCCTACTGAAAGATCATGACTTCATTGGAAACATATGGATGCTGAACACCAGACAGCTGTCGACGTTTGGCTGTAGACGCAGAGTCTGTGTGAGGAGCGACTTGTGATGAGCAGTGACAAGTGATTCGTCTTTATTTTCACAAGTGACTTCGTTATTTGAGCCATAAATAAATGTGTTTCTTTTTATTTGCATCGACCACAACAAGATCTTGTTGTATTCTAAACATTGACACATCAAGTTGTTGCTTTTTACTACAAACTAAAGATACACCGTTTTTCTGGTTTCTTAGCGTTTGAGGAGCAAAGAAAATAAAAAAATAGCCACATTTCTCTGAAATAAATAAATCAATTAATTGTGACACACACAAACAAAAAAAAACAGCTAAAACATGAAACCTGCTGGAAGAACAATATACTTGTTTGTTTGTTTGTGACTATGTTTACATTCAGTAACATCAGCATTCTACTTATCAGTAAAACCAAGATGTCTGTCATATTGTTATATTGTGGTAAAAAAAAAAAAGAAAATCCAAAAAGAGTATATATAAGAATATACAAGAAAAACACAAATAAACATTTTGTCATGCTCCGCCTTTGTCTCCTCCTTTCTCTCCTGCATTCGCCTCGGCATGCAATCAGTTCACCTGTGGCGGGAGCACACCTGCTCCCAATCGAATCATCAAGCCTCTACTTATTTCCTGGTCCTCCAGCCTTTCAGGTTCTTACAGACCTCTCTGTGGTAAAGAGCTCCAGCTCATCTGATTGGTTTCATCAACTTTCCATCATTCGTGTTTAAGATTCTACCGAAGATGCAGGAGAAGACCGAGTCTTATGACCATACTCTTTACGTTCCGTAACTGTGGAAGTTTCAGCTGATGACACAATGATGACACATGGTCAGAATCCATGTGTTTCTAAGATCGCCCGGTAACACGCGATAATGCGGTTTTGCGGACATGCTCCCAATAAACATGTTAGTCCGACTAAATCAAGTGTCTCAAAGTCGGACTAACACCAGATAACACAGAGGGGAAGTTGATGTAATAGGTGAGCAGGAGAACAGCAAACACTAACAAGCTGAAAGGGAGCGTATCGCCACCTGGCGTAATGGAGTCAGACACAACTTCATCAAAAAGAATCGATTCCCCGTCAGTGAAGGACATCTAAAGGACGGACGGATGTCGGATGAAATGGTGCAGTTGAGCTACAATCACAGCTCTGCTTAACTGTGTGCGGAAAGGTAGTGAGTTAGCTAGCTAGGACTCCCAGGAGAGTCTCTGCTGGAACTCAGCAAACTGAAAGTCAGCACACTTTCAGCAAAGGAAAACAAATCCTAATTTGCAATTACACTGCACATCCCCAGTCACACATCACTTGTCTAAGTGCATCGCTCCATGGAAGCACATGTGTAATATTAGACTACAGATCCATATGTCTATTACCACGCTACTGCTGACAACACCAATCCCATCAAAGTGCTTTCCTGTCCCCTCTGATGGCAATAGCATAAATATGTCTCAAAGGTGAAGCTAATGCTGGAGCCAGTCATTTAACATTGATGTTCACTGTCATGATGCCACTGCACGGAAGCAGAAAAGGCCTTTCCAGGCATTGTGGGAGCATATCTGGCATATTGCGGATTGCCTGGAAATGATTTAATTGATTACTCTCTGACTGTCATATGCCAGAACGCTTTTTCCATCAATTCCAGCAAGACCTGTGATTGTGCTTAATGGGTGCCCAAATCTCATGGTAAGGTCCATGAGTGTTAACCCTTTATCGTGCTGGTTGGAATTCATGCAGCCAATGAGCAGAGATGCAGCTCCGTCACAGAACGTGGCCTTTGTGCCTTCCCTTCCATAAAAGCAAAAAGTACAGTCATACGGCTCAGTTTTCTCCTGCATTTACGGTAATATCTCAAAAATGTGTTCTTTTTGGGTAGTTCTTTAGACAGATTCGGCACACTGCCATACATACATCTACAAAATCCCTTGCCGTTCTTACAATAATGTTTACATCGGTGAAACAGATGCTTCCATACACGTAGAAACAGAAAAGAGACAAAGAAAAAGCATACCAGGAAAACCACTGCAAATGACAGATTCCCATAATGAATTACGGTGGATCATGGAGGCAGTGGAGATAAGGAAACATGCGGACGATGAAGCGGGATGAGGGAGCGTACATGCTGTCTCACACCTGGAACACCTTCCTGGGGGAGTGACCTCACCGCAGGAGGTGTGGTCACCCCGTCAAATCTGACAGCTGATAAGGCTCGTCAGCACCTAACATCAGGTGACAGGTCTGAGGAAGGCGGAAGATACACTAGTTAACAAGGTAAAGGAAAACTTCCTGTTTAAAACCACAAAACTAAGTTTAATCCATTGACATGATGAACTTGTGTGTCAGGTGTGTTGGAGCAGGGAAATATCTAAAACATGAGGACAAGGATTGGGAAGCACTGTTCTAAAATGTCCAAACGAAAAGTCGCTCCAGACTTTTTACTCAACTTCTCCTGTTAGTTCCCTACTCTGATCTGTAGATAATGTGACGGTGACTGGAGGAGTGTTATATGACCCAGACGTCACCCCTTACCTGGATCACCAGGAGATTCTCCTGCTGTTGTGAACATGTGTCATCCAGAGCATTCGTCAAGCACTGGAGAATCTCTGAACCACAATTCTCTGGACATGTTCCACACCTTGGGACCGAAAATGACTTCAGTCACCACCAAAGAACGTTACAAAAGCTAATTAACAGTGCAAAAAAGAAATTATTTCAATAGTTAATCCTATTGAGTTTGGGAAACAGCCATTTCCTCAAATATGACATTGTCAGACAATTTCCCCTTAAAAACAGCCACTTTTTCTAATGGATTTAGTGCTTATCTCGACACTAATGGACAACTGTCCTCTAATTTCGACCCATTAATGTATTCAGTTTCTTGCCGATTTTCAAATATACTAGCTAGCAGTTTTCTGCCCTAATTTAAATGGATCTTTCTTTTTGGTTCATTTGACCAAAGTGCAGAGGGAGGCATAAATCAGTCCTGGACAACCTGATTATCTGAGGTCATTTTATCTTCAAGTCATCAATACAGGATTTTTTTTATTTTTGGTTAGAACGTGAGCGTGTTGTGTTGTGTTGTTACACTGACGCCTGCAGTCCTCCCTGTGCCTCAAGAGACACACACACACATTGATACCCGCCAGTGTCCCACAGTGCAAACACTCATATTCCCAAACCTACTTGATAACTTACAGTACCTTTCCCCATTCAGACACGTTAATGGAAGCAGACCACAGATTCAGCGCTGCCTTAAATCCATCTGTTAAGTTCGAACTGTTCACTAATGCTTTCCCCAATTTACTAATGCTCTCTGACCACAATAGCCCACGAGTCAGCAACCCTCAACAGCCCTATCTTCCCCAGCAGCCCTACCCACACACACACACACATGGCCCATTAAGTGGCATTAGAGCCTCTTTCTGTCAGGTTATTCTGACTTCATGGCACCGCAGTAGCATTCCACAATCACCCTGTAAGACTCTAAGTCTCACCACAAGCTTCGCATCACAAACCACCGCTAATGCACTGGTCACAATATAACGGAACAGTGCAGACCATTACCAGGAGCCTTCTATTTCCCCACAAATTTGTCACTTTGACTTTGGCTGCCGGTCACTGTGACTTTGCCTCGCCGTCGTGTTTCAAATTGTGTAGAAATGAGGCTGAAATACCTACTTGCAGATTGCAAAAAAGCAGCAAATATCCATTGTATTAAGGCTCGCTGGCAGTGGCAGCTTTGTACAATTGAAGTCCAAAGGCAATGTTGTTTCTCAAAAATTGCATTCAGAATGTGAATGGAAATTTATATTGTTTATTATTCTTTTCTTTCTACTTTTGTTCATGTTCTTTTATACTTTGCGGTACGATTTTTGTTCTAATGCATTTTTTTTTTCTATGCTCTATTTCTATTCTCTGCCCTTTAACTGCTGCAATATGTGAACGTTCCATAAAACAGCATTTTTTTAAAATTCTGTTTTGAATATTTCTGCCAATATTGACGTAAGAAATGTATTAGACCACCTGTTGTAAAAATGAGAAAACATATACATACATACAAATATTTTAGAAATCTAAAAAACTAACAAACTGAATTCACCTTTTTATACTCACTTATATATTCTTCTCGGAGAAGTCAGAAATGAATCAAGCATAACATTCAACCACTAAAACTCAAACACATTGATTGAGTTTCTTTGTTGAGGAACGTAAGTAAATAACTATAATTTGACATCTTAATCAAGAACTAATGTCTTTTCTTTTTTAATTTTTAATTCTTAAAATTCATATATCTCAATAATACTTATTTTTTAACATTAAGAATATCATTTAGTTTAAAGAGCTTCTACATACTGGCGTATTAACCATTACAGAAATATAAAAAGGGTTTTTATGATAATTAGGAACGCTGTTAATTTAGGGCAGTTATGGCATAAACCCAGTACATGTGTTAAGCCCCTATTGATCAGGATACAGTGGATTGATATGCTGTTATGTACAGTATGAGGACATCCGGGGGTGTTTTTATGGAGAGGATTTTGATGCTATGAGGTCAAAGCCATGGTCTTTTCCAGGCCTTATACCACCCTGGTGTACAACAACAGCACCATAAGCAGTCCAATCGCTCTCACGTCGATAACGCGGCTGTAGACACAAATACATGAAGAGACAAATGAATCAAATGCCTTTTTTTGTTTCACTCAGCATAATTGACAATGCACTCATGTTGTGTGGAAATGTAATTTTCGAGACGGATCGCGCGGGTCCACAGCACATTGACTAACTGTAACTAAGGTGTAAATGGTATTTTGGCAAACGTAGGAAAGCATCTCTGGGTCATTAGAGCCCGAGTGAATGAACAAAGAAGAGGGGGAAACAGAGCGCGGGGCAACGAGAGAGAGAGAGAGAGGGGACAGCGCAAGGGAGCGACAGTGAAAGAGTGGAATATTAAGGGCAGAATGAATGAGGAAACAGAGGGAAAAATAATAAGAAGAAAGAGATTGAAGATAAATTACAGCACTGAAGGCCACCCTCGCACCCACATAGATCACATTTGGTGTGTGTATGTGTGTACATGTCTGTGCGCATAATGGATAGGCCACAGGGCTTTGTCCCTTATTAAAGTCATTACAAGGACATCTCCAACCTAGCTCAACACAGAAATTTATAAGGTGTGTGTGTGTGTGTAATTCTACATAACGATAAAGCAGGGCAAACGGTGCAGGAGAGCCGTTGACAGCAAGGACAACATGGCTCTTATAGTATATACTGTACAAACACCACACAGCAGGTCCTTAAATTCAAAGTATGCAAATGTTATTTCTACGAATGTGGTGCAATTTGAGCTGGAATACATACGGCAAATATTGGTGATACGTCGAAAAACAAACGTAACCGTAGATGAGAATGCAGTTTAGTTGTGTGGAAATGTAAATTTGCGAGACCTGTATTGCATTACACAGGGAGGTGGTTGCTAATATAAAAAGGGGTGGGGGAAAGATGTCACAGCAGTAAAAACATACTGTATCATATCAGATTGAATTTGTAAGGATTTCTAAAGGAGTGAGTTATCATCGAATCAGAACACATTGCTCCCATTACAGTAAGAGGGGATCATATGTTTCTTCTTTTTTTTCAAAGGTTCTGGTGTCACCATCTGGACACACAGGCAGCTGGCACCATCTGCTGCTACTGACACAACCAACCTGCTCTGTTAAAGATGCAATAAATATTTGGGCAGTTATTATTTTTCTTTTTTTATTCATCGACAAATTTTCTCCATCACAAAGGATAGTTACACAAAATGTCTCCACATAGTCTGTTAAACTCAGGCTGTGTCCGTCTCACTGCTCCTCACATATGGAGGCAAATCAGGGCCTAAGGTGTCGTTCCTCCGAAAACTATGGAAGAGTATTGGGGCCACATGTAGAACAAAAACTTGTTGGAAGAAAGTAAAAAAAATAATAATTGTTGGAATTAAATCATTCCAGAAGAGAGAAAAAAAGAACTTTGAGATAAAAAAAATGTTCTTTCTTTCAAAAATTTTGAAACTCAAAAAATACAGCAATGTATTCAAATCTTTAAATATACTTTGCAATACATTCTGGAATTATTTTTGAACAAATTATACATTTTCATATTTTATTTTTTGATATTTGAGTTATAGAGCAAATGTTTTACAATTCAATTCTTTTCTTTTACGGTTTAAAATCGTACTTTTTTTCAGTTTCAAATCTTGTTTTTTCAGGTACAGACTTTTGGCCATGATCAACTGTGAGGTTGTGGGGGAACCCCAAATATCAACAAATATAAAAATAAAATATGAATTCATTCAAAATCATTCCAGAATTTCATTCAAAGTTTGTTTTTTATTTAAAGTTTGAATATATTGTTGTATTGTTTGAGTTCAGCAGAAAAAAATAAAATTGTTTTCGTAGGAATAAAATCTTTGGCCCTGATCTGCCTCGATACTCATCAGACATTCTACAGGAACTACACATATAAACATATGTGAATTCCACAGTGAATTATATGGTGCTAATCTCTTAATTTGCAGCAGGAAATATGTTGTGTTGTAATCATAATTGCATATAACAGAATACATTTATATGATAAGGATATGCATTGATATATAACATACCACAAAAACATCCAGTATCAGTCCAAGCTGCAGTGCTGCTTCTGTAAACTATCAAAATAAAGGACAAAAAGGCATTAATTATATGCAAGCATTTACCCAGAGAACATAAAGGGATAGTTCAGGGTTTTTAATCGTTAGTGCTCACACTGCACACTCCTGGGTCACATCTTCAGGCTTTAAAATGTTGCTTTTTTTTGTTTTCTTCTTAGTTGAGTCAAAGTTGTAAATATTTTTAAATTGTGTGAGCCCTTTTTTGCTTAGGTGTGTTTAAATAAATAAAAAAAATATACAATTACTTGCTGAAAAAAGGATATAAGACACTCTTTATTGTACATATTATGCCTATAGCCTCTGTATATACATTTTAACATAGTAATGGGAAAAAAAACAGCCTAAATTCTCTGTGTTCTATGGGTTAAAGTGTGGGGAAACAGACACATGGTCCTCTCTGACTGAGCTGTGTACACACCCTGCTACAAAAACCTGTATAAGACAGCGATGCCAGCAAAGAGATAAAGCAGTGGGGGTGTAGCACACAGCACAGTAAGCGCTTGCAGCGTGTTATTCCTTCAAACAACCGCACTTCAAGAAACCCGAACTGTCCTTTTCAAATCAAAGTGATTGTAATGGGTGAGCCGTTGTCTGGCGGCAGCCTCCGAGGGACTGCAGGTCAGATATAGCGAGTTTCAGGTCAGGCCGTGACCCACTGCATCTGCCAGGCCTCGGCCACGGCTGGTGGCAGAGACGCTGACATTCTGTTAGGATCACTAATAGAGTATCGGCTAACTAATAGGAGCAACACTGAACGGCTTTCACATGGGAACCTTTAGCTCTTGACCTTCATCATCTGTCAGAGAGCTATAGGTTTCAGCTGCTCAGTGATCCTGTTTCAGCAGGGACGTCGCACACTGCTCCTAAAAGACTGGACCACACACTGAAGCTGCTGTACAATAAGGTTTTCTGTAGAGTGACCGATAAAAGAGAGACACATTATTATTATTATTTTTATTATTATTATTTGTAGTAGTATTAGCATTATTAGTAGTATAAATAATAGTAATATTATTATAATAATAATAATAATTATTATTATTATTATCAGTATTATTATTGTTATTATAATTATTATTGTTATTATTAAAAATAATAATAATAATAATAATGTTATTGGTATTAATAACAACAATAATAATAATATTATTATTATTATTATTATTATTATTATTACTATCATTATTATCATTATTATTATTACAAAGGATGAATGACGTATAGTTCTTGTATGATAATCCCATGATATTCCCAGGGGTCAAAAGTCCGGTGGGAGTGGGAGGATGGAGTAGCAGATTAAGTTTCACACGTCTTTCATATAATATAATACATAGAGATGATTTTACTAATTTAGATTTTAAGGCTATAACATTTAAATAAAAATAATAAAATAATAATAATAATAATAATCACATTTTCATCTTGTCTAGGGATTAATTAATGAAGGGATTGCTCATATAATCTCAATGGGGGATACAGTAAACAGAGAAAAGGATGTAAATGGAGCCAGTGAAGAGGCACAGCCAATCGTTGCAGTGTCTCTTAGAGGATCAGTGAGGGTCAGCGACCTTCTTCTCTGCAGCAGGTTAATGCTCGTTCACTGTCGATATGTGAAGAAGTCACTGAGTCTCCACCGTGATGGAGGCAGACGGCACGCTGAGCCTTCTGACCAATGTCTGTCCGCCTGCCACTGCACTGGACTTCAGTTACAAATAATCTGTGTGTGTGTGTGTGTGTGTGTGTGTGTGTGTGTGTGTGTGTGTGTGTGTTCCTGGCATTCCTTATGTTGTGGGGACCTCAACCCTCAAAAATTCCAACAGTTTCTTAAAGGTGAGAAGTTGCAACGAACCATAATCAAAGTATGATTATGGTTAGTGTCCAGGAAATTCATTTAAGTCAATGCAACTTTGTCTGACGTCATGGAAACCAGCGTGTGTTTGTGTTCCTATATCCCAGTTAGTGAGATAATGACAATGGCAGTTCTTGTGAATCACGACATTGGTGATTATAGCGATAACAGTTATCAGTGATGTGATGTATCATGTCCGTGGACTGTTAAGAAGACGGGTCTTTCTTCAATAAACGGAATGATGTTAATGAGTGAATAATATTAAACGGCAGATTATATCATTCAGAGGGAACTTTAAAACACGAAGGCTTGTGCTTCGATTTCTGGGACGGTCTGAAATAGTTATCACAGGTGAAATGATGGAGCAAAAATGTTTTTTGTCAACTACCATTTGAGTCAAACGTGAAAGATGCACAGTAGCAATGGCAATAAACAAAGAAAATAGCAGATCACTGATTTGCAAGCAAACTAAGAGCATGCGCCATCTGCTGGACTGGAAGGGTTTGAACAGTTAGGCAAGAGAACCTAAGGCAAGACTGCTAACCACTACACCAACCGTGTGGCCCATGATGTATGCACATACAAATAAAATTGAAATTGAAATCTTCACATGTAATGTCATCACGTTTGAATCAAAATGATCTCTGTTGTTGAACACTTAGTAGTACACACCACAGCCCGACGTCTTTCCACTTTTCAGCCATGTCAGCGCTGACTCCCGCCTTTTGATTGATTGCAAGTTATTTGTGTCTCCATACTTCATATCCCAAATCTGCCCTGAGTTTCACATCAGTAGTAGCTCGCACCTACACACCCACAGACATGATAGCATACACATACTGTACACACACACACACACGCACACACACATGCACACTTTTATTTGTGCACATACATTCAAAATATGCACACTTCAGCCCCTGCAGCCTCATGTATCACTCACTGTACACTGCAGACCCTGGAGCCTTTGCTACAACGGAACCAATATCCAAACCACCCGTGTGTGTGTGTGTGTGTGTGTGTGTGTGTGCATGTGCAGGGCTTTAGGGGGTCATTCAAATTTAATTTGAAGTGGGATTTCTCTCTGTCTCTGTCTGCTCAGCAAAACAGAAGAAGAAGAAGAAGAGGAGAGAAAAAGAGCTCAACTCGATTATGCCTCCATGGTCATTATGTGGGGAATCTATGGAAGAACATAAGAGCGCATTACCTTCTCTGAATGTCATGCTGTATTCTTTTGTACACACGTCATTAAAGGCCTCTCAGCGGGAGTTGCATATTTACTCAAATAATGTTGTATTAGTACTCAACCCTTTAACACCTGAGCCTCAAAAGGTTCAGTCTGGACTTTTTTTTGCTTATTTTAACCATAAAAGGGCCAGAAAGTGTCCTGTGAGTAAGAAGTGAGCCTTTGCCTATTTTTTCCAGAATAACTTTCAATATCTGGCCGTTATTTACAATTTACTGCATGTTAAAATAGTGTCTTAACAATCCAAAATGAAAAGAAAAAAAACATAAACAAAAGGTTTTATTGAGAAAAAACACTGTTGTACATGAACACCATGTTAAATTTGAAATTCGAACACTATAACACATATTTAAAATGACATTTGGCCAAAAACTGGAAACTAAGTCTTGACAAAGATGCTGGTTTTACAGCTTCCTGCAACAGCACAAGTGAAATTACCATAACAACCACACATCGGCTTTGACTTGCAACTTGTCAGCTTTCAGAAACTGTTGGGATTAACAAAAACCGCCACGTAATTACAGTAAAGCAAAGTGCGCTCGTTACAAACGTGTCGTCTGAAATTATAAAAAATGTATTTCAACAAGAGAGAGTTAAAGAAATGTTTTACACTGGCACCATCATTTATTTTTGCTTTAATTGAAAATTACATTTAACAAATTAAGATGTATATGTATGTGTATACTGTATATATATAAATATATATATGTATATACCTGCATGAGGATTTACAATGAAAAATATGGTTGTTGTTTTTTACAAAAATGTAGGGTGAAGCCATTTTAAGAGCATATTTTTTTAAAAACAGTTATTACGAGAATATCCTCAGTGGCGATTATTGAAATGTTCTTATCATCCCATGTCTTGTTCAGCATGGATGTTACTGGAAACCAGGAACAAACACAACAGGTGCCCTTGCAGACATATGGCCATGCTGTCACATATTGGTAAAAACAGGACCCTCTCAGCCACTGTGGGATTCATAATATTAGATCCCAACTTCTGATACTTTATCAGGTAAGAGGATGGAAATGGGTCTGCCAGTGAATGTAATAAAGAAGGGTTGTGGCCGTTTAAAGGGACAGTGCACCTGTCACTCTCAGTGGCTTTTAGATTAAAGGTTGCATCCACCTTGTGACCTTTAATGAGTAACATCGGGGGAACTTGAAGAGATAATAATCTACCGTGGAGTTACAGTTGTTATACTTTAAAGCTGAAGTCTGAGACTTCTGACAGTAAATGTAGGAGAAATGTGTTCAGGTTCTTCACTTTATCCAAACAGGAGTCACGACTCCACAAAGAGTCTTTGTGGGTTAACAAATACATTGTGTTCCACCATGTGAGGCAAATGGTGGTACTGACACCATTTGCGCAGACATACAGAAACACTAAAATAAAATAAAATAAAATAAAATAAGACAAATAAACTGGGTGAAGGACATAGGTTTGGTCTGAAATGCTGAAGATGGAGAGAAGTCTGGGGTGTTCAAGGACTTCCACAATCTTTATTACTATCTGTAAAAGTCAATTAATTTGTGCCTTTTACATCAAGATCCCATAGCACAGGAAAACTAACCATAAACCAGAGATGAACCAACATGACACAGAGATAGTTGTTGTTTGGACTCTTTGTTGTTCTTCGTGTCAGGTTTTCCTTTCCTTGTTTCCTGTTTTATTTTGTAGTTTTACCCTGTGTGCCTAGTTTACTTCCTGCCCTGTCTTCCCTCTTGATTGTCTGCCTAATGTGACTCACCTGTGTCTTATTATAGTCTCACCTGTATTTGATTATCCGAGTGCCTCCCTAGTGCATTTAGTGTCCGTGCTCAGCCGCGTGCTCATTTCCTTCAGTTCATTTGTTTCAATTCACTTTGTCTCAAGTTTCCATGCATTCCTGCTTCTTGTTCCCTGTGTGTCCCTTTATTCCCTTCCCTCCTGTTTTAGATTCTTTTGGCATTTTTGTTCAGTTAAACACTCAGTTTTCCAATCTGCATTTAGATCCTTTGTAAAAATGTAACAACCTTCCTTCATCCATTCTGGTGCATGTTGTGCTGGTGCTGCCACTGTGTGGATTAACACAAAAGCATCCAATGGAATCAACAGAAACAGAAAATCTGTGATGGTTAATGTTTTTAAAACCCTCACCAACTGTGTTGGTATGATTATCGTACACATGTGGACAGTATTTTCTCTTTCATGTGTTTCAGACACATTTTATTGAAATGAAATCTACATTTTCTGTGATACACGCAAGGATTCATCAAGTAACGTCTCACTGATGCAACACATTTACCATCCTGACCAGCAGATGGCACCAGAGGCATATAGAAAAAAAAATCTTCAGCAAAGGACAGGATCTTTTCATAAAAGATCACAAACAGTAGAAAAAAACATCACAATAAATGCAACAACAAAACAGCAAACTAACATCTACAACAGTGCTGTTGACTCTCATGTGGTGTCTAAACTTGTGAGAGCATGTGAACATTCATGAGTAGTAATGGACAATAACAGATTTTTTTTTGAAACATTAGGGGGCAAAACAAAGATTTCAAAGAGACAGAAAGGTCAGTCAAGTTAGTCAACATTTCAGTCTCTCAGTGTTTTAACTGCATGGAATGTTTCTAGATCACGTGATTGGCAGGTTCAAAAAAAATTCTTATCTAAAAAGCTGGTTATCAACAACAGAGCTGCTATATCCCCATTTTAAAGGGATAGTTTTATAGTTTTTTGAACTCGTGACTGCTCGCTTTTCACCGAATCATAACTATACCACCATTTTTTAAGAATATATATGTCTTTGGATGTGAGTACTTGCCAATCCAGCATACTTGCATCCATAATTTGTAGGTTGCCATATAGTTTCCCCATTCTTTCAGCCGGTCATCAATGCTACCACAACATCCGTGTTTCAGTCATGAAGGCATCCAGCAGTCTGAATATTTCCTAATCCATTGTCCTGCAGATAAGGCATGATTTTATATGCCTTATCTTATATATGTGTATGTATATATATATATAGACATTTTTTTACATCACATATTTCTATGAAATAGTAGGACAAACACAGGATTTACCAGTAACATTAATTAAGGTTCCACTCCAGTATTAACAGAGCTGTGTTGTTGTTCAAGTGTAAGGGTGGATCACGCCAAATACTTGACACTGGTAGAGGATGGTACAACAAAAAACTGCATACATATTTTCTGTAGGTGTTCCAGTAAAGTGAAATTGAAATGATTATCTAAGACTTCTGCACAGTACTGTGTATGTATCTATGTATATATATATATATATATATATATATATATACATATATATTAGTAGTATTTCTCGGACCCCCAGGCTATGGGTTGTGGACCCCTACTTTGAGAACTACTGCTCTAAACAACCAATAACACAGTTTTTCAATCATCTAAGTGCAGGCAGACACACTGGTATGTTGCTCCTACTGTGTCAAGCAGACATGTGAGTGAGAGAGAGAGAGAGAGAGGGGGAGAAAGGGAGAGAGAGAGAGAGAGAGAGATCCACCCCGCATTGTTCCACTCGAGGCCATCCAGGGAACCAGTGAAGCCACCTAACGTACATAAAAGACCTGTCCTTCAGCGTCACCACCTGTCACACCCTGACACACAAAACAAACCTACCCTGACTGGAGGCCGGGACATACCACGCATAACGGGCATACATTTATGTAATGAACCTTACAGAAAGAGGTGTGTGACCCAGGACTAAATAAAGTCCACATGAAGCCTTGACTTGCTCAAGCATTCTAGATGAAGAGAAGAGAAGAGAAGAGAAGAGAAGAGAAGAGAAGAGAAGAGAAGAGAAGAGAAGAGAAGAGGAAAGGAAAGGAGAGAAGAGAAGGGTTAGATTGAAAGCACAAACAGGTTGACTCACTGACTTGACTGGTTCACATAGCTGACATTCCTACTCACATACACACTCCTCTATCTCTGCCTCTCTCTCTCACTCAAAGATTCCCCCGTAGAAGAAGCACAAAGGCAGAAGGGTAGAGCAGAGGTGTGAGTCAGGTTTGAAATCATTACGTCTGAGTGAGCTGATTGTCTTGGGTGTGTCTGCAGGTTAGGTCACAGTTACAGAATCCTCCTGTCTCATCACACACCACCGTCACATACTGGCTCATGTATTCTGTGCTCTCTCGTAGAATTGTAGATAAAGCACATGGGTTCATTTATTTATTTATGTTATTTGTATCGCATGTTGAATCCATAAATGTTCAGTTTTGGTATTCGTTTTACACTCAGGGGTCAGATTAACCTGTTAAGGTGCCACAGCCTTATTCTACCTGGAGCTCCCGTCCTCCCTCTTTGAATGTGATATATTTATTCTGCTGAAAGCACATTCCACCACTTTTCCATATTTACTACATGCTTAGGCAGTCTAGCCTGTGAAAACAGTTGTAGTGTTTGCACAGGGATTCATCAACAGTGCAGGTCCAGGTGGCGCTGATGTTTGCCACCTAAAGATACAGTAGGCAGATTGCTCTAAGACAGCAGGGGAAGCTCAGCCTCCTCTAAAATGTATATATATATATATATATATATATATATATATATATATATATATATATATATATATGATATATATGTTTATATCTATGATATCTTCTGTATTTATTTTTTAGTCGTGTGTGTCCTATACTGGCAGCCGTGTTTCATTGGGGATGAGCTCCTCTCTGGCTGGTTCCGACCATGTGCCAGAACCTCATACTTTGAAGAACCTGAACTAACCCTTTAAGACCTATCACGGTTCCCGTTAAGCGTTTCTCCCTTCTCTGTTATTCCTCCTCAGCTTTTGCCCCCTCCCATCCACAGGATTTACACCTCCTTCTAATATGTTCCTAATCATTTTCAGTACCAGCCGGTACAGGGGCAGCAGCATGTGTGTGTGTGTGTGTGTACTTGACCCTTACATGCTTATGCAAGAGGCTATAATTACCAACAACAACATGCCTTCAAGACAAGGATCCATAAAGAAAGGACAGTGGAAACGTTTCCTAACAAAAACACATTTCCATTATTCGGATCTCCTGTTGATTCCTCAGTTACTCCCTGTTCTCTTCACCTCTTCCCTTCCATCGTCTCCTCAGCTTTTCTTCTCCTCCACTCCTCCGGATGACCTTACTGTCCCTCCATCGCCCCTCTGAACCTCCCCCTCCTCTCTCTGTGCTCGGTGATGATGGAATGTACAGAGCAGAGGAATGTGAGGAGAGTATAGGGGCTTAGATTGGCATTGCATCTTGTACAAAACAGCCAAACCATGTTAATTTGTGTTGTGTTGTGTTAATTATGTAGGAGCATGTGTGCAAAATCAGAAATGGAAGTGAGGATTTCATATCAACCTACACATTCTCTTGTGATTCCACTGATGACTCGGAGAGCTTACTTGTCAAAAGTTAATATTTTAACAATTATTGTTACAAAAGATTTTAAAAAGAAATATTGAATAACATTATTTATAATATGTTTAGCCATTGTTGTTACAAAAGAGAAAGCACTCCGAGAGCGCAAACCTCCCCCCAGTCTGCTAAATGTCTCCTGTCTCCCAAGTAAACAATTTAAAATATATATATGTATATATCATTCCTGACCCATAACAACATTCAATCTAATCATTGCTTCCTTGGGCCATTATCTGCAGTTTCCTAACAGACAAACAAAGCCAAAAACATGACCTCTCTGGTGGAGGTAATAATACATTGTGACCATGGGTGTTGCAACAGCATAGGCAAAGCATGGGGCCCCAGGCTGAGACAGGACAGAGCTTCCTCTGTTGTTGTCCTAAAGCTCTGAAATTACCTCCCGTCCCACCTTTCTTTGGACAACTCAGCAACCACAAGAGTCATGCTCGACCTTAGTTGTATCTCCATTAACGTGTACAGCAGGTACAAAACATACAGAACCACAGTGTGATGCATTTTTACCGTCCATCTCGCCGCTCACTGTTTGTTTTTCTGTGACGTAGAGGTCAACAGGAAACTGATTCAATACGCACTAGCTTATAGAGCCACCTACGGAGGCGGAGTCAGACGTACACGGCCAATAAATCGCTTTTCTCCACCGCTGCAAGTCTTCTGTCTTAGTTCTACCTCTGCTTCTGTTATTTTATCTGTTATTTGTACAACGTCTTCTTCTCTGTTTTTTTTTTTTGGTGTAACGCTACAGCACTCCTGAAATGATGCCGGCTTTACGGGGAAACTTTTTGAAAACCACAAAGACAAAGATTGTTTACATTTCTGTCTGGATGTGGCCTTACTGTAGTTTCACTAAAGTGCAGTGTGAAAGCAAACGCTGACTGGCTGAAC
The DNA here is from genome assembly GCF_019176455.1 of Solea senegalensis. NCBI lineage: Eukaryota > Metazoa > Chordata > Actinopteri > Pleuronectiformes > Soleidae > Solea > Solea senegalensis. Next base: position 7,268,838 of record NC_058030.1, on the reverse strand, counting down.
GTTGAAAGCCCCTGTTAGATGTGAAAACGGCCTCAGCACCTCTGTTTATATTGCACGGGGCCCTTAAATACCTTGAAGCACCCCTGTGGCTGCGTCTATTTACAATAGAAACCTATTCAAATGTATCTAAAACACAATTCCGATTTTTTTTTGTTGTCTTTGGTAAACATTGTCGATGATACATTGTCATGTTATTCTGTTTTCAGTAAGTGACGACGTTTCACAATAATCTGACCCAACCCTGAAGGAAGGTACAGTAGCATTAACGCCCCGCCCCCTCTGTTGTGAGCTCCAGTCCGGTCAGGTTAGAGGAGGCGGAGCAGGAGGAGGAGAAAGGGTTTCATAGTCGGGCTCCTCACTCGCTGCACGTCCCACACCGGATATACAGGACTACACCTGTCGCGAGCACTATGTGTGTTGTCATTTTAGCGTCCGTGTCGCGACACCGGACAGCACGAGACTGACACGAGTGTCGACGTTACATTTAAAAAAACAAAACAACAACGAGCTCCTCCGCCCCCCGACCGACACCACCAGCTTCATGTTCCCAGTGATATTTTAATTTCACCCGAGGAGGACAGCTAGAGGAGGCAGCAGCAGAAGCAGCAGCAGCAGCAGCAGCAGCAGCAGCAGCAGCAACCATAATTCCGGTGGATGGCTTTAGTGTTTTTTTAGTGGCTCAGCAGAGCAGCCAGCCGGGGAGCGGGATGTCGAGTCAGCACCATCAGCACCATCAGCAGCAGCAGCATCATCAGCTTCTTGCGCAGCAGCAGGATAGCAGCAGCAACAGCAGCAGCAGCGTCATCCTCATCAACAGCAGACCAACCAGCAGGATGTCGAGGCAGCAGCAGCAACATCAGCAGCAGCATCTTCAGCAGCAGCAGCAGCAGCAGCGGACGTCGCTGAAACTCTACAACACTGTGGTGGAGGTCAAGAGCAAAGTGAGTGCCGGGGCTAAATTATGGGCATGTTTGACCCTTGTTTGTTCGGGCGCTAATGACAGGACACGGACGCCGCTGTAGCTCAGTGGACAGCCGTGCTGTCTCTCTTTCTCCACACTCACTCACGTCGTCGACATTTCACGTATTTTCACGGAACATGTTCAGCGTTCGCGAGGAGCGGTTGTGGAGCAGCTGACAGACAGACAGACAGACAGACTGTGACGGCCTGCCTGCCGCGGTGAGGAAGGAGCAGGCTGCCAGAGCCGAGGAGCCGCCGCTGTGTTCCGCAGTCTCTCCGCCTCAGAACATCCACACTGTACCTCTCTCTCACCCCTCCTTTCACTCTCGTTATTGTCTCTCCACTTTCATCCAATGAGTCGTCCCATCAGGCATTTCCGTCCCTGTGCTGCAGTGTAGTGTTACCTCACTATTGTGTCGGTGAGCAGTAGTAGTAGTGGTGTGCAGACCACCAGTGTCATAACTTGTTTCTTGTTTCTTTCCAATACCTTAACACGAGGCTAAATATCGTTTTGGATATCATCATGTCGTGATGTCTGAAAGAGCTAATGTTACAATTTGACACAAGACAATTAGAAATATTTGTTAATGTCCTTGTAACAGAATGTGGAGCAGTTGCTCGCATGTTAAAGCAGTACTATGCAGGATTTTTGCCCTAATTTAACAGCTCTGGAGTCACTGTGATTGTAGCAGCTTTGATCCTGAGTATGCTCTTGTCCATAAACCCGTGCGTACAAGTATTATTCTGTGCTCCTGATACATTTATCCACTTTTATTTTGGCAAAATGAAACATAACATAATGACTGTCAACAAAAGAAAAAGCTGACTCTCTTTGTTACTCCTAAACCCGCCAAAGAAATTAATTGCTGATGAACCACGGGTTACAAATTACACCTTCGGTACAAAAAAATAGACAAAAACTTCAGGAGGGTCTTGTGAAGTCTCGGGTCTCGCAAGAAACTCAAATCAATACAGGGCACTACACACACACACACTCACACACTCACACACAACCTAGCCAGGTACCGGCTATAAGACCGAGGCAGCGATAGCGTTATTTTATCATCATGACAGAGCCGACGAAAAAGAAGCAGAGAAAATTGTTGTTGGAGGAAGCGAGAAAGAGGGTATGATTGTGTGACCGAGCGAGGGGCCACAAACATGAACTGAAAAACACAGAAGCATGCAAAATGACCTGTATGGACATGACTCCACGGCTCATGTTCTCCAGCTCCACTGAAAACAAATGCACATGGCCAGGAGAGGAGAAGGGAGGGAGGGTGAGTCTTTACAACAGTGAGGATAAAGCAGTAGGCTGGATGGATGGATGGATGCTTGCGGTAGTGTCACAGAAATATGTACTCCGGAACTGTAGGTGGAGCTCCGTGGAGAAAAAGACGACTAACAAAGTTCCACTTTAGCACAGTACACAGTAAATGTTGACTTTAAAACAGGGGTGTCAAACTCATTTTTGTTCAGGGGCCACATACAGCACAATTTGATCTCAAGGGGGCCGGACCAGTAAAAATAGTAAAACAATAGCAGAATAACCTATGAACAACAAGAACCCCTTTGTTTTTTCTCCTTTGTTTTACATTTACTGAAGGATAATTTTACAAAACATGAAATTTCTTGAGAAATATAAGTGCAATTTCAACAATATCATGCCTAAATGTACTATTTACACAGCACACTGGATTTATAAAGGCACAAACATTTAGTCACGGGTATTTGAAACATTTGACATTACGTTTAAATTAGTGTGAAATTTTAACAAATTCATCCTGTGGGCCGATTGAGGTGTTGGGTGTTCAAATATGGTCATTTGCAGCCCTAAGTTGGTTTAATATGTGGTTATTTGAGGTTCTTTTGCCTTCTGTCATCTCAAACCCATGGAGCTATTTTTCTCTGACCCCTGACATCAACCATGTCTTTTCACCCAGAGAACCGCGGCTTGCTGATTGAATATTTTCTTTTTCTTTTGAAGCATTCATCCATTGTCTAGGGGTTTATCCCCCACACGTCGTGGGGTCGTGGGGTTACTGGTGCCAATCTCAAGGCAAAATTTGAGGCACACGCTGGACAGGTTGCCAGGTCGCTTGTCCATCACACGAGTCAACATATAGAGATTCATTCACACACTCGCTCACAGTTTAGAGTGACCACTTAACCTCTGCATGTTTTTGGACATGTGGGAGTAAACCCAGGACCCTGGAGAAAACCCACACAGGGAGGACATGCAAACTTCACACAGAAAGGCCTTGACTGGGACGTGAACCAGCCACCCATACCACATTCAGCGTTACTCAAAATCAACTGTGTGCCCCTGTCACCATTGATCTTTGGCACTTGTTCTTATCTGTGAGCCTGATTATAGCAGTTGCTGAGTTTACAACACTTCTTAAGACATATTTAAGCTTTTCCTTTGGACTTCCCAGCTCCCATTTTTCTATTCTCCACCGTGAATGCACTGCTGCGGGAAGTAAACAAAACACAGCTGTGGTAATTGAGTCATTTCTTAAATAATGTGTTCATTCTGGCAGTACTATAATAGTATATACTGCCCAGGTATCATGCTAATAACACATTAAGACCTAGAAATTTTGGATGAAACGAGAAGATGAGCGCAGTTTATGTGGCCAACATCTGTTGCATTAGATTTGACTGTTTTAACGTTCTAAACCTTCTGTTTCCTTGTCAGGCGTTGCTTTCATCATAATCTAAATTATACAAGTGGTGGCGATTCCATTCAAGCATTCATTATAAAAAAGTACTTGTCAACATTATTGCGTAAAGAACGCAGTTAGTTGAGGCAATAGTCCTGATAATCCAATTATATCATTGCGTAAAACCAGGCTTCACCAACTGAACTGTTTCCAGTGGTTTAACTGCTTGATGTAATATAGTTGACAGAGATTAAAGGAGGGGTTTCTATAAATGTGTCTTCATCAATACACATTTACAGTGCTCAGAATTATACAAAGGTAGTGAAAAAATGTGTCATGTCTACATTGTTATAGAACTTAGTGTATCAGAAATAACAAGGGCTGAGCAATTTAGGCAAAATATGATGGTCAATGGTGATTTTTCTGGCAGATATAGTGATTGATATAATTCTGAAAGTCAGGTTTCAGTTCAATAATAACTTGTGTTGTAGTGTCATATAATAAAAACTAAAAACTACCATACCCTTAATAAAAGGGTTTTCAATTTCAGAGACAACATACAGCCTTTCCGATGTGCTAATTGCATTGTTTTGTGTGTGTTTTCATTGTCTGCAGTTTGAGGCAGAGTACCGTCGCTTTGCTCTGAAGAGGAACGGTCCAGACGGTTTCCAGGAGTTCTACCACCTCCTCCAGACTATTCATCACATCCCTGGGGTTGACGTGATCCTGGGATATGCCGACGTCCAAGGGGACCTCCTCCCGATCAACAACGACGACAACTTCCACAAGGCTGTGTCCTCAGCCAATCCGCTGCTCCGTATCATCATAACTAAGAGAGGTATGAGGGGAGGACACGGGGAAAATCTGTCCCTGTGTTTCAAATGTGCTGTGCAAGTGTGTGTGTGACAGAGCCGGGAGCTGCTCACAGCTGCAGGGAAGGTCTTTGTTCTTCACATCAAATGTTTTTTTTCTTTACACACAGACACACACACACACACCACCTGATGATTTTCTGCTTGCCTGTTGTTTTGGTCTCTGACACAGTTTTCATGTACTGTAGTTCTCTCCTGGGTAAATGTGTTTCCTTCATTAGACATGCGATGAAATAGAGTAGGTGTTTGTAAAGGTCGTATGTGAGGCTGCAGATGAGCAGAGGGATTGAACTTTATTACTTTGAGGTTGTCATTGGCAGAAGAGTTCTGCACAAAAGTCGCCTTGCAGTTATGCATTTGTTCAAGAGCTTTTGGCAATAATACACCATCGTCACAAGCAGCCGTTCTGTCGCCACAGTAAGGGCTGGACACTAGGGCCAGTTCCTATTTGAACAGTATCTACTAATAACACACATTTTGGTGCCTCATGTTTTGGTTTGCTTCCATGTCCTCCGCCTCACCACATTCTCCTTTTAGCTTAGATTTGAAAGCGTTCTAAAGAATGATGTGACACAATTAAACGTCCATCCATCCATCTGGCACGTTACACGGCTGCACTGCCGCGTCCCAGTGTGCTCCCTCTCTTTCCACGTTTCTGTATCTTGCATAATTCATGATGTAATGATGCTTATCTGCTACTTAGCAGACCACAATGGTCGTTCAGAATCAGCGACAGCTTCTGGTTAATCAGATTATCTCAGTGGTCTGGGATAGAGAGGGAGCGGAAGAGAGCTCGGTAAAAGCAAGATATCGGAGAGAGAAAAAGAGGGCAAGAGGAAACTTGCTAAATGGTGTTTTAGATACATACACACACACACATTGCAAAGATCTTCTTCATTGTGGTCCTTTGTTTTTTCATGAATGCGTGTATGTGTAGCTCCATCTCACTAGGACTGCTTCAAAGCCTCATTAGTCTCCGTGGCTCCATGTCAAGCCAAAACAGTTCAGCAGGCAGACATTGCCCAACCTCGTTCATTTCATTCCTTCATTCTCTGTGACCTTTACGTAGGGTTGTTGTTGTGTGTGTGTGTGTGTGTGTGTGTGTGTGTGTGTGTGTTCTTGTATTTGTGGCTTTTTTAGGACCAAAAATCGTCTAAACCATGGAGTGAGGACATTTTGGCTGGTCCTCACTCTTTTTCAGGGGATTTTCAGGGGTTAAGGGTTAGAGTTAGAAGGTAGAGGATAGGGTTAGGCACTAAGTTGTTATGGTTAAGGTTAAATTGTGGTTAGGTTTAAGCATTAACTGGTTATGGTTAAGGTTGAATGAATGAAATGAATGAAAATCAGTGAAGTGTCCTTAGAAAAATAGCTGTGCAAGCCAATGTGTGTGTTTGTGCACATGCTCATGTGTGTGTGCATGAGGGTGTGAAACATTAACCACTGAGTGGGATTATTTTACTCTGTAAGTGTGCATTAATCACATCAGATACCCTTATTGCCTCTATTCTGTAGTGTGTGCACGTGTGTAGTAGACTGTGAGGAATCTTTTTGATTCAAGAATCTTTTGGCCTTGTGAGGACTTTAAAGGATATTTTGGAAGCAAATACTTGCCAATAGTTGCCATATGCTGTTTTCTAAGGAGTAAGGAAATACAGCTGTACCTGAATCTGTTTAATAATGTCATGTGTAGTGAAATGCTGATTCACACGATGATGTAGACGGTTAAGTATTTTCCATCAGTCCATTTCATTAAATAAGTATCTTTTTGCAGAAAGTACAGTCGATGATCTTGACGTGTGTGTCAGTGTGTGTGTGTGTGTGTGCGTGGTCAAGTGGGGGGTGATTGAGAGACCTAGGGAGAGCAATTGAATGGAAGAATGAGAAGGAAGGACTGGGATTATAGCAGGAAGATAAAAAAGAGGAGAAAGACAGGGGAGGTTGGGGCGAGGGGTTTATCTTCTTCCTACCAGAGAGTGCCACAGAAATGACTCTCCCAGAAATAACAGCATCCCTCACACATACACAAAAAACACACATAAAATACTGCTGCTGGGGTTGCTGTTGTGCCTGAGTGTGTGTGTGTGTGTGTGTGTGTGAGAATTTGTATAGGAATGTGTTTATTTAAGTTTTAGCTGTGAGTGCCAAAGCGCTCCTCCTGCCCTCTAACGGAAATAAGCTATGGATGAATAGCTGACGATAGACAGCTGAAAATATCTGTGTACAACGTGATGATGATGGGAGGAGAAATCAAATATTTATACATAAGCAGTGAGATGCAAGGATGAAGGGGAGTGAAGACAATCAGAGAGCAGGAGAGAGGCAGAGGTTTTCTGTCAGCAGCTCATTTTCTCTGCCCTCTGTCTTGAATTCCTGGCCTGCCGTCACAGTAATTATTCTAATGAGCTGAAATGAGTCAAACTGGAACGGACTGATAGAGGAGGACTTGTGACATAAGGAAGAGAGTTAATGTTGTCTGAGGTACTTTGGCATGTCTGGAACAGCATACTGCTCTAACAGGAAGAGAAGAAGGAGCTGGAGTTAGAGCAGTGGTTCTCAAACTTTTTATACCACCTGAGAAAATATTGAGCTCTCAAAGTAACACCATTATCGCAGATTTATTCCCAATAAGAGCATTTGCTTTCTCGTCATCCTCCTCTTCCTCACATACTTCACACTCTGGTATAGTGAAATTGGATATGGTCACCTGTCTTTCACTGGCCAACATTCAGAGTAGGGTTAGCGTTAGGATATATCTGACATCTGTTTTTATTCAGCTCGCAGATGCACTTAGCACTCTGTCAGTCAAAGGCTTTCAAAACATGTGCCCACAGCATTACTGAGCACTGTGTGGATATCAGTCAATTATTCAGTTATACACACGGACAATTAGACACAAGACCTCTTGTTTTTATAAGCCAGCAGGACAGACGCCAGTCAATGCAGCATGATGCTAATAGCCAGCCACTCACCAATTCCCACAACTTTCACCTGCTCAAGGCACATGGACAAGTCCATAATCAGTTCAGACCAACATTAAATAGCTTTATAGAGACAGAAGATGTTGAATTTGATCATTTAATGACCTTCAGCAGCTTTACCTGTTTGCATTTAAGCTGACTGTAGTGTTTGTTGTATGTGGGGAAGCTTTTACAACACAAAACAGATCACATTTACAACAATTGATCAAAATTGACTGGTGTTACTGAGCCTGCTTTCAGGGCCTCATCATTTACAATGGTTGTTTAAGATTATTGGTTTTCACTTTAAAATGTCCAGAAATAAAACATGAAGCTAGTCTGCGACGCAAAAATAGGAAGCCTATTTTTACAGCAATCGCCTTTTATTTTTGGTCAGGAAAACTGTCGTAGATGTCGTTGAGGGTTAATACCACACCCTCACGGCATGAGCGACGTTTCATCTTGTATGCCGTCCCTTTCCTCCTCTCTACACAAGCTTGTGGACCTGCTCTCAACCCAGCCATATGGCAGCCCCTTGGGCTCCAGATGGTGGGCACTACAGAGTGAGGTCACTGTTACACACACACACACAGTTAATGGGAGACCAGTGATGCATTTGGGACAGATAATGGACGCACAAACACACATGCAGATGATAACTTGCGATATCCACATGAGATCACTCACATAATGTCCACTCACAATTTTGGTAATGTAGTTGAGGATCTTGCAGATAAGCATGAAAGTCACCAGTTCTAATTGTTTGTTTGTTCTCCCATGTGTTGGTTTTTCTTACTCGTGGTTAGGATACATACTGACTCAAAATTGACCATATATGTGAACATGAATGGTTGTGTTTCTGCCCAGACATGTCCATTATTACAAGCGTCCCCTTACAGCTCTTAAATGTCCCTTGAAGGTTTTCCACAACAGTAGATTGATTGTCGCTTTTGCCTTTTGTGAATGTGTCATTGTACTAATACCTCAAAATAAGCCGTTCAATTTTGTCCCAAACATTGACTTGGACTCAACTGAACTGATCAGATTTTGGTTGTCGAAGGTCGAGTCTGAAAGAAAACCTCTGTCAAACTTTTTGGTCAGTAGAAAACGCGAGTAGAAAATGCTACAAATTGTTTGGTAGATTCTCCTTGACCCTTGAATCCTCCTGATGTCTTCACTTCAGTAATATTTTCTCTCTGAAGGTTCAGGGATTGGTCCCCACACAGGCAGAATTCCACAGATACACACACATACCTACATACAGTAACACACTGAACACCACGATGAAGAGACTCAAAAGCATGACCTAGAACGAAAGTGACTTCCCAAAACTACACAGGAGAGAAATCGAATCCGAAAGGGTTAGGCAGAGGACAGTCACACTCAACAGCTTGTGCATAAAGAACTAAGACACAGAGGGAAGGAAGCTCACAGACTAAATACACAAGAAGAGGGGAGACAATGAGACACAGGTGAAACAAACCAGGGGCAGAGCAGACGCAGGGCAGGAAGACAGACTGTGGAAAGAAAAACACATGAGATATCCTCTAACATTTGGGTTCACAGTGGGCTGAATTAACCAGTAACTCTATGGACTAAAAAGCTGTTAAAGAGCAGTTTATGGACAAACTAACTTTTCATAATCAATTATTATTTTCTATTTTCTTTTTTGCTCCAAAAACAGGTTTCTTTGTTTAAAAGGAGCAACAGAAACTGTATGGAAATATAACATTGCACAGATCTGTTTATTAAATGACAGGACTGGTCTAGTATTTTAGGAAGACAGTCTAGTGTGTGTGTGTGTGTGTGTGTGTGCATGTTTAAAGGGGGCTTTAGCAGTGTCTGTGCCCTCAGGCTTTAGACTGGCCCTGTCTCTGTCCTGCCTGCCCTGTAAGGAAACACACACACACACATTTGCGTAGCATTCGTAGTGAGGACACTAATGCAGAGATAATGCATTTCCTAGCCCCTTACCCTAACCTTAACCATTGCAACTAAACTCCTCACACTAACCCTTATCCTAACCCTAAGTCTTGATCCTCAAAAGAACGCAAGGACCAGTCAAAATGTCGTCTCTCTCTCTGAAAATGTGTTTTTTTTTGGTCCTCACAAAGATACCCATACAAGAAAACATACACACATGCACCTGCATGGACACACAGTGAGGGAAATTACTGGTGTGACACACAGAAAGAATGTTGTTTGAGGAGTGCAGTGGTTCAGGTATTTGTCTCCAGCAGAGATTCTAGCTTCACCTCCCTCACGTTGTTTGCGCTTTTGTTCAACAAGCAAATTAAATAAAAGCGCTGTAAGACAATTAGTGAGTGTGTAATAATAACTTTATTTACAGAGCACCTTTCCAAACAGAGTTACAGGGCGCTTTATAAAACGAACGATGCAGGGTGTTTAAATGATTTAAGAATTAAGACAATTAAGAATGTGACATGAAAAACAAATAAATAAAAAGACTGAGTTTTAAAAAGACATTGAGAAAAGGATTTGAGTTTGCCAGAGTTCCACATCCACCTTTAGTGACAACCCTGTACAAGTGTGAGGACCAAAACTAACTGTCATCATCATTTAATGTGCTGATTATTTTCTTGATTAGTTGTTTGTTCTACACATGATGTTGATCAGTGTTTCCCAAACTTCAAAATGACAACGTCCTCTCATGTCTCGCTTCGGCCACAAACCTCAGATACTCGGTTCAGTGTCAGGAAAACATATTTACGTACGAAGCTGGAACCAGAAACTTTCTTTAATGTAGCAGCTAAAAACACGCCAGTGTAGCCAGACGTCATCATTAAACAGTGAAGTGGAATGAAAGTGGAAGACATGTTGTTTCCCTCCTCAGGGTTATGGAATGTTGTCATTCCAGTGCTGAAAGAATGTAGCTGTGCCTAAGACATTGTTGACATACTGTAGCCATGAGACGCCATTGATGTGCATCTGCAAACATGAATCATACATTCATCCGTCCATCCATCCATTCACTCACCCACCTTCAACCAAAGCTCATCCTTTGGCTGCACTCCCACGGACGAGTTGCTTTCATGCTTGACCGTGGCCAGTTTCATAGCTAAAGGTGCTATTGTTGCTAAAATGATGGCAACATGGTGTCAGATGTTATGCTAGTGCCCAAATGACTGACCAGTGGTGCCCAAAAGTCAGTTTAATCAAGCTCCAACTAAGACATGCTGAGTCCGTGTATACATGAGGAGAAAATCCATTTATTGGCCATGTACGTGTGACTCACTATCACTCTATAAGCTAGTGCATATTGAATCAGTTTCTTATTGACCACAGAAAAGAGAACGGCAAGATGGATCTGTGGTTCTGTGTGCTCTATATCTGTGTGTTCTATGTTTTGGCACATGCGCTGAACACCACGTCCGACTAAACGTATACATGCAGGAGTAATCAGACTATAAATGGCATCATCCAGGTATGTTAGTCCGACTAAGACTAGCTCGATTTCAGTCTAGACTAACGTGTTTACCTGACCTTTTAAGAAAACGGAATTGTTGTCGTAGTCCGGCTATAATCGGATTATTGATGTGCATGTAAACAAACTGACCGTCACGCCGTTTGCTGCATAATATAAATACTTAATTTACTTAATTTACTATACTTAATAAGTACACAGAAATGTTACTCTCTGTGTACTTAGAGTTGCTCTATGGAAGAAATTAAATGTATTAAATGAAGAGATAGAGGAAACATGTTAAAGTGAAACACATTACAAAAGCAATTTAAATTCTGCTGATTTTCAATGTGAAGTCAGTGTCTGTTGCAGAATGAGGTAACACAACAAGTGATGACACAGTGGAATACTGTATGTGTGTTACTGTGTTGGACAACTGCTGTGCAGTGAAACGAGTGAAATGGAGTTACAGGAAGCAGCAAACCTGCTCCTTCAGTGCTGTTCAGGAGCTGAAACTGAACACACTGCAACAACTCCGGCCACACCCTGATCATCTGGCACCGGCAGAGTTTATTCAAATAGTTCTTACAGGCTGACAGCGACGAGGCAGGTGATCTACAAAATGACAACGTGGTTTGTTTGGCGCGGGATTCGTGGCAACACAGGAACACAACACACTGTCTGTCTGTCTGTTTTCAGTGAGACAGAGACTTTGTTGAGTCTGACAGCACTTCTTAAATTAAGCTGCTGTTTGTGATTTTCAAATTAGTGGATTATTATTCATTTTAATAATATTAATTAGTGTGGATGACAATCTTAAGTGTCACCTTTTAAAGCTTGTATGGGTCTTTCCTGGGCCTTAGGTTGGACCTTATTATTATAATAATTATTGATTTTATAAAGGTGTAACGGACCTTGGAATTGCTTGCTTGTGGAGATGAGGCTAGGCCATGCGATGGTGCAGTGGCTAGCATTGTTGGAAGAAGGTCACTAGTTCAGATCCTGGTCCGATCGAGTGTTTGCTGGTCTGAGTGCTTTGTCCAAAAACAGGCAGAGGTTAAATTGACAGTAGGTATGAATGTGAGATTGAACCATTGTTTGTCCTGCGATAGACTGACCTGTCCACAGTGTAAAAAAGCAGGATAAAGCAGTAGCTACACATTTTATTTTTTCAACTATTTTAAACCACTTCTTAACGCCAATCTTCTCAGACTGGCCCTTTGCGTTGTTTTATTACTTGTATTACTTTATCATTTATAATTTGCTGTCTTCCTCATGCGTTTGTTTCTCTTTTGGTTCGTTCTATATTGAATCGTCGGTGTGTTGAACCCTCTCAAATCTTGGCTTGTAGGCTCGAGTGCAGGAACATAAGCTTGTTGTGCTCGTGCTGTGTGTATAAAGTTTGGAGGGAGAAAACAAACACACACACACACACGTTCCCGACTTTCACAAACAGCAACACAAAGTAAGGTGTTGTTCCTCCGCGAGCCTTCGGGAGTGTGTGTGTGGAAGTCTTCCAGAACACATTCCCTCAAAGCTGTAATACAATCCAGCTGATAATGGAGACAGGCAACTCTGTTGTTACAGCCAGACTGAAATAGAAACTGGACATGCTTAAAACAGAACGGGTGTGTCAGCTGTATTCTGCGAGCGAAAGAAAAAGTCCACCGTCGTTTGTTCCTACCCTCGGATAGAGCTCGACAGGGAGTGTCAGTGACAGGCGCACCAGGAGGCCCATGTCTTTATAGAAATAAACACGCAGTTACGATGGTGATTCCATCATAAATAAAGAGAACCGGCTCAGTTTTACAGAGGAAACAAACATCAGTCTCCTGTACGGCTGCACATAGATTATTATTATATTTCCAAATGAGATTACATATCCTGTAAAACCTCTATAGAGAAAGTAACAAAGGAATATTCAGTCAGTTTAACTGTGGTCTTCATAGAAAATGTACCATTTAACCCTCGGAGACTCAAATACCGTTGCTTTGTGTGTCGCGTGCAGCAGGGAATCGGCACATGATGGATCAAAGCTGTCATCATCATCATCATCATCGTCTGGAATCTTTTCAATCCCACTACTATCATCGCTGTTTACTCATATGGTTCCCTGCTGGTCATAATCCACAGTGTGTGTGTGTGTGTGTGAGGAGAGCAAACACAATCATCTGCCACCGAAGAACGACCACAGGATTACAGACTGAGATTAAATCGATCACATCTGGCTTAATCTGCCTCACTGTCTCAGCCCGACACCCCAGACCCTCCGCTGATGTGACCAGATTTTAATCTTGGTCATATTATGTTCTGTGTGTCAGTCATCGACTTTAGACTAGTTTAGATTAGTTCATTTGCCGAAATCCAAAAAAGTAATGAAAGTAAATATTACACACACACACACACACACATATGGTGAGCAGTCTTTATTTACTGCAGCTCCAGAGAGCTACAGGCCTGACAGGCTTTTTTACAGGGACAGTTACGGTCAGCTGGTTGTTTTTGTTCTACTGAGTAGTTAATGACTGACTGTGCTGTGTCTGAGATGACAAAGGCAAGGTCACTCCGTAAGATTCCATTAATGCTATGAAAGGAAACATGAATCGATGCAGGTTTGATAAATATTATCATGGAAATAATCATCCTAGGGCTGCAACTAATAGTTATTTAATAATTGATTATTTTCTCAATTAAACAAACACTTTTGGTCCTTTAAATTTGGTCCTGAAAATGTAGTCCGATGGTTCTCAAACCTCACATTTATCATGTTCTTACTTCTATGATTTCATTCATTTGAAGTCTCGCTGTGGCCGTGCGATGGACTGCGCCTTTCACCCTCTCTCAGCAGGGATTGGCTCCACTGGCCCCCCGTGATCCTAAATGAATGCATGAATAGAGTCCTGCTGTCACAGACAAAGCTGCATACAGAGAGAGAGAGAGAAAAAAGAGATAATAAACACAAGAAAGAGAGTTCAGAGATGGTTACGCGAATAATGAAATAATAGTGAAATACAAATATTTATACACTCTCGCTGCACGCGTGAAATCTGACTCGGAGAATAATATTTCGTCGTGAATTGTTTGAAAAGAAAGAAAAATATTAACGCGTACTGTTCCACTTGATTAGATTATAAAGACAAACCTGCATTGGTGAAGGATTATCTTATCTTTTATCAGTCTCCTTTAACTCCTCCTCCTCTGCTGCTCCTCCACGTGAATGACATTGAACCTCAAGTCAAGTAGGGATGGCCATTTCACGTGAAAATCAATATTTATTCATCTGCTGAACTGGTCTAGATAGATAGATAGATAGATAGATAGATAGATAATATATAAAGCTGCTCTGTGTTGTGATTGGATGCACCACAGTAAGATTAATGGACTGTTTTTCTGCCTCCCTCCCTTTGTGTTGTCTTCTTTCAGAGGATGAACCTGTTGTATTTGGAACCAACTCCCTCCAGAGGCGTAAAAAGGGTCTGGGCTTAACTGGACTGCGCCCCACCGGATCGGGCTCCACCCACTCAAAGAACAAACCGGGCCTTATGATTGGGCTCCCGCAGAACTTCCGGCAGATCTCGTCCATCATTGACGTGGACATTTTACCAGAGACGCACAGACGCGTGCGGCTTCACAAGCACGGTACCCACAAACCACTGGGCTTCTACATCCGCGACGGGGTGAGCGTGCGCGTGGCGCCGCAGGGCGTGGAGAAGGTGAGATCAGTCGCTTCCAACAAGAGGATACATTTATTGTGCGATGTGCTTTCTTGAATGTGACCATTGGACCCGATGTTTAAACACGTGACGCGTGCTGCTGTAGGTTCCCGGGGTGTTCATATCTCGTCTGGTACGCGGTGGACTGGCGGAGAGCACGGGGCTGCTGGCTGTCAACGACGAGATCCTTGAGGTGAACGGCATCGATGTAGCGGGAAAATCTTTGGACCAGGTAAATATTAGCTCAATCTAACAGTTGTTTTACTATATTTTCTTTTCATCGGTCCAAAATTATAACTTGAAGCTGATAATTGTCATTTCAGAAGAGATCGTTCCTGAAGTATTTTAGAGTTGTTGAGTTGATGTGATTTTGCACAATGTTACCACAGAGCAGGAAACTCATGAAATAATGGGAAGTTGTGGAAAATTCTCAATACTGAACTGAGAACAATATCAAAAAAGCAAAATAATGTAATGTGTTTATTTTCCTTCCAAAGCTGAGATCCTCTTGTTATTTTTCAGGTTACAGACATGATGGTGGCCAACAGTCACAACCTCATTGTGACTGTGAAACCAGCGAACCAGAGGAACAACGTGGTGCATCGTGGGAGTAAAACCTCAATGGGAAACTCTGGTTCTGTGGGCTCAGCTGGATCGACGGGCTCGGCTTTGTCACATGACTCGCCGAGCCCCGCCTCTCAGAGCAACCCCATTACCGCAAGGTTTGACTTTCACACTTTTAGAACAGAAGTGTCGCTTTCACTTTTTCCAAAAATGAAGTTTGATACAGTAGGAAACCTTATTATACTATACATCCAACCCATAATACCAGTTTTAAACGGAAACCTTTAAAACCTTTTAAAAAAAAAAGAACTCTGCGGGTGTCGTTATGGTTCATAGCGAGTTCCTGAGTCTCATCTAGGGCAAACTCATTTTTTATAACCTACAAACAAAATTGTCCCTTTGTTAAACATTTAATGAAGTATCTTTTTCCAAAACACACAATGAACAACCAAACAACAAAAGAAAAATAACTGCAATATTTACTATATTATACAACAGTTTACCGTTTACACAAAGTAGTCTTTTTTTCACAAATTCATCCCATGTGCCATAGTAGACCCTCAGGTGGGCCGCTCTGGCCCACGGGCTGTATGTTTGACACCCCTGAACTAGCAGTAGCAACCGGAAGTGCGGCTACACTGCTCCACGCTTTACCGGAAATGGGAACCAGGAAGCGTGATTCAACCTTTACCTGTCGTATTTTTGTCACCATAGCAACAGCATCGCAGAGGGCGACAGCGACGACGACGACGACGACGACGGCGACCTCATCCTGGAGAACGACTGCCTGGTCCCGTACGAGTCCCACCGGCTAAACAACAGCTACGACACAAACCTCAACAGAGACTCAACGAACAACCGGTCGCCCCGCTCCACTGTGGCGAGGCCCCTCCCACAGAGCATCTCGTTGCCCAACAGCGTCGGGGCGTCTCTGACTGACAGCTCGGTGACGACGACGTCCAGACACAGCGAGATCGCGGCCAGTAACAGTCGAGAGAGCATGAGAGAGGACGGCAACGTGATAACACTGTAGCAGGGAGGACTATTACGGGATGTCACAACCGCGGCGTGCTGTAACCGTGGTAACAGCAGGTAGCCGCACTCTCCCTGGTAGACGGATGTGAGGCGGTGTGTTGCCGTTGGCGGTGACCGCTGATCGTTTACTTTTAAAGGTGGACTGAGTCTGACAGGACACACACACACACACACACACACACACAGTTTCTCATCTACAGTCATACAGACAATACGGACTTTTTATATGTCTGCAAGTGTAAGCTGTTCACCTGTAAGCTTCTGTGAGCAAAAAAAGAACTACATATACATAGAGAGAGATATATATATATATATATATAAATATATATATATATATGTTCACTGGAAGTGAATGATTTAAATGGGAAAGATTGAGAAATAATTATAAAAAGCACCTGTAAAAGCCATAAATCCATTTGAGGTTCTCTTTCAAATTTATTTTTCCTTTCTTTTTTGTCCGAAGTGACAACCATTAAACGATAACCATAAATGTGAATGACTGTGAAATCAGAGCCAGGAGAAGCCGACCGGCTGAGTGCATCAGGACCCTGTAAACAGAACGCTGAGAACAGCGAGATGAAATGAAATAACAACAATAAGAGATGAATGTTTAAAGGATGAGCTCAGCGTGCACAGATGCTTGTAATGTTCACTTTCCAAAATAGCTCTATTAATGGCAAAAACCCTGAGTTCTAGTCATAATAGTCAGGAAGTGGTTAATGAACTGTCAAAGGTGACGCAAAAGGGATTCAGTTATTAGGTTTTTAACTTTCTTTCTAACTTCCTTGTGATTGTTTTGATGATTTGATTTTACTTTCTTTCATAAAATCGTTTGTTTTCAGAATATGAGACGTAATTCAAACGCGGGGGTTTTAGGCAAACTTGTACTTTTACAGAACATGAACTTTTTCTGAAACGTGTATAAAATTTAAAGAAATGGATCATTGGTTCCACAACACACTACTGAATAAAGAGGGTGGTCAGCTCGACTGTACTGGTACACTAGATCAGATTGAGCTTATTTTACTGTCTGTTACAAATTATGGAAACGGTTAACTGTGAGTCATGTTTTATTTTATTACCATTTTATTTTGAAAGTATTTATGAAAAAGAAAAAAAGTTTTTCAGAAAAAGGTTCGGGGGTGAGATGCTAGAAAGATCATTTGATGCAGGTGTTCACAGTTTCATCAAACGTTCACTTATGTTTATAATCAATTATCAATCAATTGATTCCTCTTTTGATAAATAGGTCGGCCCTGTTTGTACGGTAGCCCAGAAGGGACAACTCCAACAGGCTCTTTGTGTTTTATTCTACTTTATTAAAGTCGATGTCAACAGGGCTGCGACGATTTATCGACTTTTAAGAACTTACTGAAGTTAATTACAAGTTTGAGTGTTGTTCTTTTAACTTTGTCAGCCTCTTAAATGTGAATATTTTCAGCTTTCTTTGCCCCTAAACATGAATAATTTTGAACATTTTCTGATTTATTTATTTTTTGTCATGCACCAAACAAATAATTGCTTAATGGAGAAAATATGATTCAAAATAATCGTCAGTTGCAGCCCTACGCTCAGTCATTGCTGTCCTAGTGGATAGTAAAAATATGAGAATCAAAAGCTATCGTTTTATAATTCATATTCATAGGGTCGTCTTTATACTCAAACGGAATGTGAACGGGCAAGAGACGAGATTTGAAGTCTTTTCGGTTTGTAGATTAGGAGGTGGATTAAATCTGAACAAGAGCGCAACAAGGAAAATATGTTTTGTTTTTAATCCCCACTGTACGACAAAATATGACAGTGTGGCAGAGTTTAAGTGGAGTTTCATCTGGCTCGTAGATGAACCTCCGTGTTTGTGTGTGTGTGTGTGTGTGTGTGTGTGTGAGGCCCCGTGTTGCAGCTCTGGGGGTATTGTGTTACAGTTGTTACAGTCACAAATGTTGGCTGCCTCCGTCACACACTGCTCTCTTTCTTTACCTTCCTCCTTTGTCTCCCGATCAGATTACACCAAAATACTTTTGGCCGGACTTTCGATCCGAATCAGCCTCACGGTTTGTGCGAATGCAAATGACCCTCGTCCCTCCGAGGTCGTCTCTCATGTTAAATATGTTGGCTGTTTTTTTTTTTTATTTATCTGGGTTAGTTTCCACAGTTAGGGCAGATGGTGAACAACACAGTGAAAGTGAGGTTTAGTTACGTTAAACATGATTGACTTAAAGCTGAAATAGACAATTTAGTGTCTTTACCCTTTAACACCTAAGCTTCAAAATGTCAGTCGGGATGTTTTTTTGCTAATTTTAACCAGAAAATGTCCTGTGAGTTAATATCTTTCAATATCTGGCAGTTACAAATTACTGCATGTTAAAATGGTGTATTAACCATTTGAAATGAAGAAAAACAAAACAATATTTTTTGCGTGTTAAATTTGAAATATGAACAGTATAACACATATTTAAAATAACATTTTTGTTTGAGTTTTTGCCTCAATGTGCAAAAAATGGAACTTATGTACAGGTGTCTTTCCAACTCTTTCCTCTCTGGTGACAAAGACGCTGATTTGCCGGCTTCCTGCAACAGCGCGAGTGAAATTTACCGTAATAACCACATGTTGGCCACTGGAATGTTTCCGATTGCACAAACCATCACGTAATTGCAGTGATGCAAAGCGTGTTGTCTGTGATACGTTTGCATTGTATGGTGGTGGCCCATTGTAAAGGTGATAGAAAAATATATCACTTTTTATATGTATCTCGTCTAAACTATGATTTCACTGTCATTTTCTAAATTTAACTGAACTGTTGGTCTGTACAGTAATAGCACATACTGAAAATAAGGAAGAGAAATAGTCAACACACAAACATTGTCTCTGTTTTAAAGGCAAAAAAAAGTATCTTTTATTATTATTTTTAATTTATAAAGATCCAGTGTGTAGGATTTAGGGGGAGCTGTCAGCAAAAAAAAAACCTACTGCATATAATATTGTAAAAACATAACAATTATGTAATAATTGTTATGTTTTTGTGTTTTTGCGAGTGATTCTTCCAATAAGTCGGCCATGTTTGTACAGTGGCCCAGAATGGACAAATCAAACAATGGTTCTATGAAAGGCTTTTTTTTTTTACCTTATCACAGATTGATGTCAACAGTTATTTACACACACATTAAGAAAGAGAGCGTTTCATTCATGATTGTGTAAAATAGAGGAATTACAATTTAATACAATAAAAAAAAACGCTAGATTTCCTTGACCATAGATAAAATTTTATGTCAGACAAGATTTTTTTAAAGTGTAAAATATTGAGAGTATTTTCTTATTCTTGTACCAGAGAGGAGACGGGGAGTGGCGTCAACACTGTGCATGGACGTGTGTAGTGTTTTAGTTTCAGATGTCAAGATAAAAGATGTCTTTTTACGGACGGTGACGTCATTCTGTCTTCAGTGAACGCACGCTTGCGCGTTCCATGTCAGCGATTGGAAATCCTGGAGCAGCCGTTAAACTCGAGTACCACGCGTTGTCACGGTCACTCCCAAGTTTTCATGTGACTTACCCCAGCCTCAGTGTGTAGCAATGGTGGAACTCATTTGTGGATTTGTTTGCGATCACGGACCAATACAAACTGAAATCTGACATTCTTCATCGATAACTCTATAATAACCTTTCAGGACGATGCAAATCAAGTGTGTGTGTGTAAACGAGTCCTCTGCTGGACTCCCAATCTCTTGGGAAGCAGGCTTTGTCTCGCTGCAGGTGAACAGTCTGTATGGAGAGATTAGCGTTGGCTATTAGTGTCTGAATTCATGTACTGTTCATATAAATGCTGTTTTTCAACGGCAACCACAGTCTCACCTTTCCCGTCCTTGCTCCGATAGCTGCTCTGGACACTAGAAGCCCCCACATATTGGCTAATTCATCACTAGATGATAGCTGATGAGAAGCTGGGTGTTGTTATTGTACACATGTGCAGCATCTTGAGTCTGGTCTTCAGGTTGAACTCAGCCAAAAGAAAGAAAAGCTGTAAAATGACCAGACTGTTTGTAAAGGAACCCCAGCTGTAGTTACACTGAATAAACACATGAAATACAGTACAGATCTAGGTATACCTCTGTCCTCTGACCTTGTGTGAGGCAGCAGGGACACTTGCTGTGTCATACATAACCGTAAAAGGGTATTGGAATTATCTGGCTAAGGACGGTGCTTTGTGAAAAGATTGGTTGAAGTTGAAGCCAAGCGACCAAGTCTCCAGGATCACAGGTTGCACTTTTACATCTCCTTTACTACTGATGTGCATAATAATATAATAGTATGAGCTTTTTGGCTATGTGATGATAGGTGTGGTTAGACACAGTTACCGGTGGTTGATTTAGTTCATAACACCTTGGGTTAGAAGTTAAAACACCCCAGGACCTCGAAATAGAGTCAAATTTGTGAAAAACACCATGGCAAAAAAGTGTGTCTTGCTTATTACGTTACACACAACGACTTGTCGTTCCATGTGAGATGATTTCTCCCTCAAACATTTGAGAACTGTAACTTTTAAGAGTGTAACCCCGTCTTCTGTAGCTAAGTCAGGAAATAGCGTCGGAAGAAGAACGACGACAGGAAGTAGCGGGAATGATGGAAACAGCGATGGCGATGAAACGGTTGCTCTCGCGAGAGTTTGATGCTCATACTGACCAGACAAGAGAGTGATGAATGAGTGAACCAGTCATGCAAGCATGGACTCGGTTTAGAGGTTTACTTCCCCATGGTTTACAGACATGTAAACCCTTTACTAAAACAGCAGAAGCTTTCATGCCTGCCCTGAAAACGCCAACATTTTGAGGTTTACGAAAAAAACAATCAACATTTTCTGATATTTTATGGACCAAACTAGTAGGCAATTAATCGATTATAAAAATAACTGCTAGTCGCAGCTCTACTTTGATCAGTTTGATCTGAATTGTAGATTTTACTGAAGATCAGTTGGTAATCGACAGGCTCATGCATGTCTCAGTGCTGCCACCATGTGGCAGGGAACAGCGCTCACTTGCTGGTGTCACTGTTGTCGTTGCTGCAGTGAAACCGAGGTGTCCTCATGTGCGGAATGTCACGTTCAATCCCGAGTCCAACCTGGTGGTCATCCACATCTACACGCCGCACGTCAAGGACTACCTGAGAGCCGACAACCAGCTTTTCCAGCTGCACATCTGGAGCTCTGACTCTGCACCTCTGGTGTGTTCACAAACTCAATGTTGGGGGATGTTTGGAGCAACAATATGAGTTTGACTTTCAGAGGGTCAGAGGTCACATGGTCATGTTTCTGTTTAGATCCAGAACATGACGTCAGAGACCAACATGAAGATTGACATGCAACATCTCCGCAGAAACACCAAGTATCATGTCAAAGTGCGGGCGATCCCCGTGAAGCTGCTGAAGGGTTTCTGGAGCGAGTGGAGTGACACGTTTACATTTATCACACCCACAGCAGGTGAGTACAAGGACAGCGGTGTGGACAGAGACCAGGGACTTTTTCTCACTGTGTGCTTTCTGTTGTCTTAGCTGCAGGAGACTCAAACGACAGCTGGGAAATGAGGTCTGTGCCAACACTGGGTCTTGTCCCCCTGGTGGCAGTGATCATCAGTGTCGTTTTCTTCTGGAAGAAAAAGTAGGACATTTGTGTTGAACAGGATGTCCCTGAAAAGACTTCTGGTTCTTCCCCTCATCAATCTTTTCTTTCCCACTGCAGAATCTTCTTGTACATGTGGCCAAACATCCCACATCCTAAAGACACACTGGTGCACCTCTGCAAACCCAACCCAGTGAGCTAACGACTAGCACGCCACAATTATAATGCAAATATAACCAGCACAGAGCGCTAACCACTAACACACTGTTAACATACTGTTGACACACTGCTAAAACAACACAAACATAATGCTATCATACTACTAACACAAACACTCAAGTCTAAACAGATTTAATAGCTCAGCTAATTGGTAACACACTGCAGTCATACTGCTAACGCTGCTAATTGGTAACACACTGCAGTCAAACTGCTAACACACTGCAGTCACACTGCTAATTGCTAACACTGTAGTCATACTGCTAACACTGCTATTTGCTAACCCACTGAAGTCATAGCGCTAACACACTGCTAATTGCTAACACTGCAGTCATACTGCTAACACTGCTATTTGCTAACACATTGAGATCATACTGCCACCAAACTCATACTGCTACCACACTGCTAATTGCTAACACACTGCAGTCATACTGCTAACACACAGCTATTTGCTAACACAATGCAATTATACTGCTAACGCACTCATTGCTAACCCTGCAGTCATACCGCTAACACTGCTATTTGCTAACACATTGAGATCATACTGCCACCAAACTCATACTGCTACCACACTGCTAATTGCTAACACACTGCAGTCATACTGCTAACACACAGCTATTTGCTAACACACTGTATTCATAAGATCTGATGTTGACTCTTTGGTTCTACGACATGTGACTGTCATGTGTTTGTGGCTCCACAGCGCCACCTGTTGAACTTCAAACCGGAAGTGTTCAGTGTCCTCAGAGTTTCCCCGCTGCTACAGACAGAGATCTTCCAAACTACTGACCCCGTCCACTCTGGGGGCTCCGCTTCTGACCAGGTACCATCCACAGACCCTGTCCAGTCTGGGTCCTTCAGTTCTGTCCAATCTGGGTCCTCGAGTCGAGCCGTCACTCTCTGCTCCACCCAGACATCAGACTGCAGGAGTGCCACCAGCATCAGCACAGAGGAGCTGGAGCTCACAGCCCTGCTGGGTCGAGGTTCCTCCGACAGTGAGGAGGACCTCCAGAGCACCAGTCCTTCACCGCTCCATGTCAGTGATGGAGCCGAGCACAGCAGTGGAGGTGGCCAGCAGGAGGAGGCCTACGTCACCATGTCCAGTTTCTACCAGAGCAAGTAGAACCAGGGGGGTCAGACCTTAACCTCTGACCTCTCCGATCATGACCTTTATGAATGACTCCAGATTTATCCTGAGGAGCAGGATGAACCACGTGATGCAGTGACGTCATTGTCCCAAGTACAATCCATGAGTTGTTGTAGCATCATTTTCAAAAATGGAAGTACATTTTTCATAACGTGTGATTTTATTTGTAAAGTTTATAATTGCTCTTTCTCATATACGTATATATATATATATATATATATATATATATATATATATATATATATGTGTATGTAAAAAAAATTTCATTGCATTAATTAATTAATTCATTCATTGCTAGCTAGTGTCACCACTGCACATTTGAAGGCACCATCAGGTGGATCTGATTCTTCTACTTCTGGTGCCATCTTCAGGTCAAAGGTTGAAGATGTAGTCACATGGATCATGTGATGTCATTCTGCTAGAGGTCACATGACTTAGTACTTTACAACAGTAATTTCGGGCGTTACTGACTGAGAACGGCACCCACACAGCGCCCCGCTGTGGCCGAGTAAAGGATGACAAAAACGGCAGTTTTTGTTTTGACATTTTACAGTATACTGTATATATTGATGCTTGATTGACATGTGTTATATATGATTTTTAATTATCTACTGAACGCAAAAACCTAACATTAATACTTCACTTTACACTTCACAGAAGAAAAACTGACTTAGATGTCATTAAAAGTTATTAACATCTGTTTGAACTCTTTATTGAAGCAGTGATCGCATCACAACTCATCATTAGGTTGAAGTACACCTGAAGTACATGATGTAATTGGTACATGTGACTTGTGTGCAGTGACTTATCATTCAAATATGTACCCAGACAGCGACGAGGTATTCACCAATGTCAACGGTTCGGCTTCCATCGCGGTCAAAGTACTTAAACACGGTGACAGTGTCCTGCTGGTCCATTGAGACGCCTGAGTTGCTAAAACCCTTCCAGAGCTCATCGAAGTCCAGAAAGCAGTTGCCATTGCTGTCCATCATCCTAAAGACACTGACAAACATGAAATAATCAATCACATGGTGTTGAAAACCTCAAGAGACGCATTTGAAGGCACCATCACATGGATCTGACTCTTCTTCTGGTGCCATCTTCAGGTTAAATATCTGAGTGATCGCATGATCAATACCACATATGGCCGATCACAATGCAATTCTGCCAGAGGTCACGTGACATAATGCGTGTGGATAGGGTCTCAGTTTGACATATTTGAATTTGTTTACTTTGATGTGCAGGTGAATATTTTTGTCCCAGGATATTTTAAGAAATTTAAAATGACCATCTTACTGCGTCCAACCTCGGCAGAGATGATTGTGCAGTTCAACAATCCTGCCACATAGACAGAAAAGCTTTTTGCCTTTGCCATCAGGGGAACATCACAGCGTGAATGACAGAAAATGACATTGAAGCCAGATCTTTGCTTCACTTGTGACTTGAAGGCTATGGTTTTAAACTTTTCATCAGCTGATGAACAGCCTGTTTGAGTTCAAATGCAGTTTTACTTTTCTTTTGTAAAATAACTTTTGAATACTCAAAATTTGGAATACTCAAATTTACAAACTGGCATCTCACCCTTGATTTCTTTCACATTTAAAAATCACGTGACCTGAGGAGAGTCAGCTCACCCGCTCAGATCTTCCATCTCAGATGAGTCCAGGGACAGACCATACTTCCTCGACCACTTCACTGGGTCAGTGCAGTGCGGCAGGTCACTCTTGACTAGAGCTGCAACTAAAGATTATTTTCATAATCCATTAATCTGTCGATTATTTTCTTGATTAATCGTTTTGTCAATATGTTAATGTTGATCAGTGTTTGTCAAACCTGATGATGTACTCTTGTTTTGTCCACAAACCAAAATGATTCACTTTTAATGATTTCTTTGTTATCCAGAGCAAAGAAATGAAGAAAATACTCACATTTAAGAAGCTTAAACAATCACAAATCTTGTTTTAATCATCGATTATCAAGATAGTTGTTTAATTTAGTAATCAATTAATTGTTTCAGCTCTAGTCTTGACCTTCATCACCACCTCTCTGTTTAGACATAACCGCCATCTTCTTTTTTAACTGCCATATAGACTATATTCACTGAGACATTTACTCAGTTAAAAAAATGAATGTACAAACACTGCTCTTTGTTTGAGATTAAACAGAAGAAAATACCAATACAGGTGGTATAAATATTGTTATTAAAATAGAAGTTGAAACACAACATGTGTCCAAAGTAAACACACAAACGACTTCACTCCGTGACGCACACTCGAATTTCACTTGGTAAAACTCGTATCAAACATCTGCATAAATGCTATCAGACGTTAACAAACAACTAGAAATATATGTATAATGAATTAAAGACATGTAATGTGAAGATAGAAATCAGGATATACCGAGAAAAAGCGAATGGAAATGTTCATGATGTGATGTAGCGGCGCTTCCCCAGTAACTAAGAACTGAACTGGAATCATGCTTAATGATGTGAAGACCAAAGCAATCGATCTCAGATCATCACGTTAGCACCACTCTGTAGATCTACAACAGAAATAATGAATTTAATCACGACTTTAAAGTTTGATAAATGTCAGTAAGATACATCTGAGCTTTTTAACCTCACATTTTAACATTATAGATCATAGTTGAACACAAATACTGTAATACTTTACAACACTGTGCAGTTTTATTAGAAACATAGAACACAACATTGCCTCAAAGTACTAACAGTCTTAGTTTGACATATTTTCTTTGTTTATTTTGAAAATAACTTTACATCAATAATTCTGGACATTGATGACTGAGGACAAGTGTCTGTACAGCGCCCCCCTGTGGCTAAGCAATAAATGACATGAGTTACACATTCATTTGCAGAATTCAGAGCCTTTTATTCTGAAAAACGATGAACTGTGTCATCAACTGTGTGTCATCAAAGAGCAGTTTTAAGACACTACTATAAAGCTACTTTTTTTAAAACCAACACGTGCCATTTTTGTACAAGATTAAATAGTTTAAATTAGAAAGAAAAAAAGAAGATGAATATCTGATGTTTTAGGTGCAGGATTCAATTGCTTAATATTAATATTGGCCCTCAGCGAAATTGACTTGCCAAACCCCTGCAGTGTATGATGATGATGTTTATTTGTGTTCATTTACTGAACATGACATTAATATTTCACTTCACATGACAGAAGAAAAACTGGCTCACATTGTCTCCACAGACCATTTAAAAGACTGTGTACAAATACATGGCATCAGCCTCCTCCTCCTTCTCAATGAAGAGGTGATGGCAAAGTACACTTTACCAGAACTCCAACAAGTTTAAAGACCTGCTGGCATTTGTGTCCATGGTCCTAAAGAATCTGACAAACATGATAACAAGTCAACCAGAGACAGGACCAGCTACAGGTCAGATGTTGTTCTCACAGGCCCCGTTCAGGCCTGATTAAAAGAATGCCAGTGACTGGGTAGTGTAGTTCTTTTTAAACTCTAGTAGATTGGCAGTGATGCAACATTATGGATGAAAGCTGCTGTTAAATCCTGTGTAAAAGGAGATGGACTTACTATGTGCAAATAATACACCATTTTAATTACAGATGCAGACAGAAAGACACACAATGGTGGTACTCAGTGTTAATGTTTAAATTATGATGAATTCATCTATGTAAATGAATGTATGTGCACATAACAGTGAACTCTTGACTCACCTGCACATATTGTTCAGTTCCCATGAGTCTGGTGTCAGACAGTGAAGCCTGTACTGCTCCACTGGGTCAGTGACCTCTGACGTCACCGCCATCTCCAGGGTCACACACAGACACAGACACACTGCAGAGGTTAAAGGTTAGTGTGGTTGTATGACTGACACATTCTCTTCCACCATTGTTGACACTGTCTCCACTTCAATCTCAGTTGGTACTATAGTTTTCAAAAGACGAACACTAATGTTATTATGTGTTTGTATTCACTGCTTCATCTCACCAATTACACTCTCCTACACCAACGTCCACTGAGAACATTCCATATTCCTGAGTTTTATTTTGTATTTTTATCCCAAGTGTATTCATAAAGTACTTTTAAAAACAACAACTTTGGTCAATGTGCTGTTGTTATGTACCTTAGAAATGATCATAAAGTATTTACAAAATAATACCAACTTAGAACAATACAAATTCAACCATGTCTTCAGGGGTTACACCCTCTTTTTGCTGCCATCTGGACTACATTCACTGAGACCTTTACTCTTTTAAACCAGTTAAATCTGAATGTACAAACACTGCTCTTTGTTGCAGATTGGCATAGATATTATTAAAATGACCAAGATAAACACAAGACACAAAACAAGACTTGACTCTGTGACACAAACTCACGTTCACTTGATAAATCTTATTAGTACATATTAGTTAATGTATTAAAGACATGTAATAATACATATATAAATGAAAACATACCAAGAAAAATTGTGGAAATGTTCATGATGTGATGTAATCGTGCTTCCTCAGTAAAGACTTTCCCAGAATGCTCAATTATCACAAGTGTGTATGTACATATATGCCTGTGTGAAGACCAAATCAATCGATCTCAGATCATCAGCTCTGAGATCGATCAATCTCAGATCTGATGATCATCAGATCACACACACACACACACACACACACAGTGAAAGTAATGAATTATTACATGTTTAAATGTAATAATTCATTTAAACATGACATTTAAGTTTAATCATTGTGAATCTGAGCTTTTTAACTGCAAACACACCGCTATCGTAGTCCTGACAAAAATCAGAGGTTGTTTGAATATTATACAGTATAAGATGATCAGCTACAGAACATGAAAACATTACACTTCTCGTGAGAAGAAAATGTGATTTTTAATCAAACGAACAGTGGTCAATAACAAACAATAACAGCATTTAAACTCAGTGATGGCGTCACAGCTTCCAGGCGTTCCTCATCATCAGGTTGAAGTATGCATCGCTGTCGATGGACGCGCTTACGCCACAGTAGTAGTTGAAAAACTCCTCTTTGGTCACCTGTCATTCCGAAAAAAGACATTTTTACTATTAAAGTAATGACCCTGCAACATCATCATCCTGGTTATAGCTTCACCTTACTTTCTGTGCTACACCACCACCTACATAGTGTATTTGTTTTGTTAACTAAAACAAAGCTCATTCACTGTTTCCAGGCATTTTTAATAATCACAATAGAGTTTAAATCTTCTACACTGCTCTAGGGTCACCTGCAGACGTCAACACACATTACTGTCAGTCACAAGTGGCGCTTGATTCAACAAGGTTTGGTTTGGTTTTCCATTACTATAGCACCTCCTCAAGTCATCATAGTACGGCTGCATAAAACTGCTGTGACTTCTTAGAGATTTTTACATTTCCTTTGCTAAATGTTGGCGATTCGGTTTGATTCTTGTGTCGATGTCTCGCTCATGACTCTTCCATTTTCAGGTAATATCGCTAATGGAAAAGCAATAAAAACAGGCCATGCCAGGACCGTGTAGTGGAAAAGCGCCAAAGGTGTTCACTGACTCTGAGACATAAGGCCTTCACCAACCGTCTGTTGACCATTCCCTGACCCGACCCTTAGATACGTTACTTTTCCGTCTTTGTCATACGGCGAGTCAAAGCTGTCCAGAAAGGTCCGGAACACCTGCTCCTCTGTCCACTCTCCATTCTTGAACTTGGGGTGGTACGTGGCGTTGTACACGCCCTGCAGGTCTTCAATGGTGATCACACCATCGCCGGACTTGTCCAGCTTCCGAAAGGCCTGCATGACCACCTCCTTCCTGGCCTTGGACATGTTCGGCTGCAGGCAACACAAGACGGTCGTTACATGGAGTAATGGACACGTGACCTGCGCGGTGACTCGTCATACAATATTTACCCTGACAGTGACGAGGAATTCGTCAAAGTCAATTGTTCCACTCCCGTCACGGTCAAATTGGTTAAACAGCGTGGCCGCCTCCTCCTTCTCCATCATGACGCCATAGTCATTTAAACCCTTCACGAACTCTCTGAAGTCCAGAGAGCGGCTGCTGTCGTCATCCATGATCTTAAAGGTTCTGACAAACATGGTGACATTGGTAAAAAAAACAGAACTACATGTCAGATTGTCTGCCACTTATGCTGTGTTTCCATCATGGTTATGGCTCAGTTTCATATAGTACAGTGTAGTTTGGAAAGGTAAAGCTCTGGGCCAGGCTTGCGTGTGACTGAAAGCAGTACCTTTACTTGGTAGGCGGGGTGTGGGCTGTGTCCAGTGGTCACATCATAGCATGATGTTGTGGACAACAATGGACAACATCCATCACTTCTGTTTTTTCTGCTCAGTTTGTGACTGTTTGTCTCAACAAGACTTTTAGCTTTGTTGGAGAACAGACTGCGGGTGTTTGCCTCGACTTTCAATCGCAAGGGGGTGACGTTTTTTTTGGTCGCCCAATCAGCTGACTGTTGTGGGTGGAGCTCACTGTACCATACCATTTTTCTCTGCTACCCCAAGGAAAAGGGGGAGAAGAATGATGAAATGGTGGACTTGTTATTTTGTGCTACTCTTAATGGAGACGCAAAAAAACTGCTTACCGTACTATAACAAACAGAACCATTTCACTCCGTGGAAACACGGCTTTATAATGCCTTGTTGCTAGGCAGGAACAACCCCAGCCCTGTTAAGACTTGAGAGACTGGATCACAGTTGGACAGGGTTAAGTACGAGTGTAAGACCTGGCATTAAAACGCATCCTGGATTGCAAAACACAAACATAATATATGAGTCATATGAGTCTCTTGACCTAAAGTGAGTCGACTCACCTGCCCAGACCTTTGATCCCAGCTGAACCCCGGGTCAGACACTGCAGCCTGAGCCGCTCCAATGGGTCAGTGCTCTCCGACAGCTGACGCTTGGCCTTGACTGCCATCTCTCTGTCGTGTCTGGACGTCCCCGCCATCTCAGAGACACACTGTGGAGGTTGAAGTTCCAGTTGTAGTCTTTTTTGTCTTTGGACGACATACTAACCTATGACTTTTTTGTCTAATTTTGGACGACATACCAACCTGTAACCTTTTTATCACATTTTGGACGACATACCAAAGTATGACTTTTTTGTCAAATTTTGGACGACATACTAACCTATGACCTTTTTGTCATATTTTGGACGACATACTAAAGTATGACATTTTTGTCACATTTTGGACGACATACTAAAGAATTACTTTTTTGTCACATTTTGGATGACATACTAAATTATGACTTTTTTGTCACATTTGGACGACATACTAGAGAATTACTTTTTTGTCACATTTGGACGACATATTAAAGTATGAATTTTTTGTCAAATTTTGGACGACATAATAACCTATGATTTTTGTCAAATTTTGAATATACTAAATATGACTTTTTGTCACATTTGGACTACATACTAGAGAATTACTTTTTTGTCACATTTGGACGACATATTAAAGTATGAATTTTTTGTCAAATTTTGGACGACATAATAACCTATGATTTTTTGTCAAATTTTGGACGACATACTAAATATGACTTTTTTGTCACATTTTGGACGACATACTAAATTATGACTTTTTCGTCAAATTTTAGACAACATATTTGTCACATTTTAGATAACTTATTTGAAGTTGAGGGCAAGTGAAGCCTTATGAAGCACTGAGGTTTTCCTAACTATTGTGTCGAAAAAGATTCAAAGGTTCAACACTTCAGTGACAGTGACATCTGCAACCTCTCAAGAGCACGACAGTAATAAAAGTTGAGAAAAGACTGCGTGTTCATTCAAGTGTTTTGTTTATTCATACTCGCTCATACTGTAAAACATCCCAGAATAAACCAAAGAATAAATCCAAATCATATGAAGGGTTAATTGTTGGTTAAGGGGTTATTTAAAGTTTTAAGCTTTATTGAGAAACAGGGTATGAGATCCTTCCTACTTTGCAAATGATCATGGTATTTGAACTCAGAAAGATCATTTTTGTGTTAAGTGTTTTATTCCAGCATCCAGATAATAGTTTATCGTTGGAGGACTTGTATGATCGAGGAGGAATGTTTATTCACAGAAGCAGACGCAGGTTATTGGTCTTCACAGACTTTTTCAAAACGACAAAAAAAGATTTCAGGTTTCTGTTTCATTGCATTTCCGTGTGAATGAAGAGCAGTCGGTGCTCACACAACCACACTCCCAAAAAACTGAACTATCCCTTTAAATGGTTACATTGGCTGCCATTCGATCACTGCTCCTAAAATGGCTGGCAGCCAATGAGTTAACTTGTTATTAATGTGTTATTAACACATCATTTTCTATTGTGTGTCAGAGTCTGAGTTGAGCTCACCTGCTGCAGTTTGATCCAAGCTGTCCAGTTCACTGTCCAAACGATGTGATGACGTCACAGTTGAGACGATCTTAGACATGCGATGACACATTTATTGTTATTTTAAGCACTCATTTGAATTCTTGACGGCACGCGTACACACGCTCACGCTCACGCTTGTACATCATTACATGTTTATACAAATTTGAGCACGTTTCATCTTCACGTGTTTACAAATATAAAACAAATAAATAAACAAACTCTCAGACTCACCGAACTGCGAAACAAACAGCTGCCCTTCCCCAAACTATCCACGGTTACTATGGAGACCCGCAATCGCTGCTCTGATTGGCTGTTCGCCCGCTGCAACATCCGGTTATTTCTTTTACGGCGTCTGACAGGAAGTTGATTTTATTGATGCGATCTGACTAATGAAGAATTGCGATCCATCATCCTCGTTGACATCTTTAAGTTAGAAAACAACAGTTTTAAAGAGCAATTTAAGTCTCAAACCTTGGTTTCAGCATCTTAATCTGTCACACATGTCACAAACACAATACATCCTGTTCACTTTTCAAAGTAAAAGCACTCCAGCATTTATGATTTATAAGTTTCTTGAACACATTCAATATTTTTGGTTTAAACAAAATTGATTGTAAGATAAAACAGCAGGATATTATATGTGTGTATACATATATATATATATATACATACACATATCTATATCTATATATATATATATATATATATATATATATATATATATATATTATAAAACTAATGTTTGATTGATGTGCCAATCATATCAGGCTTAATCATAGAGACAAATTCAGTCACTGTGTCATCACGTGTTTTATTAATAGATGTCATTAAAAAAAACAACTAAACAACATCACGGCCGTTGTGGTGTCATGAGTTATAACACGGTTATCTTCAGCAGCTTATATTTATTAAATTTACAGTTGTTAAGGCAACATGTACAGCAAGGGTCTCAAACTCATGTGACCTGTGGGCCTGGACAGTCTGGTCAGGAAGGAGGGGCCAGTCATGTGAAAATAAATCAAACATTTTGGAACAACTGTTATTATAGTCTATCTCTTCATGATTACGTGTATCATGGGTTTAGATTTTTATTTCATTTACCCCAAACTGCACCTTTAGCTGAGTTATAATCCTTATTTTTGGCAGAACACAACATAACGGTTTGGCATTTCCTGTCAGCAGTTCCGTTGCTTTACTGACAGCGGATGTGACGACGACTTTGATCATATCGCTTCTAGTAAACGATGTAAGCAGCGTCGGCCATGATGTCGGATGTACGACACTGCTTACTGATGCCATCGCGGCCCAACATGTCCATAGCTGCTGTCTGGATCGCTGTGGCAACAAAACACTAGTCAGAATATGGATGGATGCAAGGTTCATAAACCTTCAGGAGATCGTTCAGTACCAGACACGCCTATGCTTTGAAACGGCAGTCAAACATCCAGTCTGACTCCAGCAGCCACAGGTAAATATGTGTTGTTCGTGTGGTGTAATTAAATCCAGGTTGCTGACTTTTATTCCTTCATTATTTCATTCAATAATTCAACTGTCCACAACAAAATTAAAAATATCCTCATAAGTTATATGAGGCCTATGATATTACACTGATGTGGAACTGACATGACATTGTGTGTGTTGTCAGGAAAACAAACCCAGTCCTTTTACAGATTTCAGTTAGTTACTTAGTTACTTCCACATTCAAAAATAAGAGCTATAGAGGTAGGAGGTGAAGTTTTGTCAGGTGTAACAGCTCCAACGGGTCAAAGACTGTGTCTGACTTTGTCTCTGTATAAGCAACGCACATTATTTCAGGTTTTCATTATAACTTGCTATTATCGGGGGGCTGCATGTGGTCCGTGAGCCATGAGTTTGAGACCCCTGAGAACAGCGACAAACACTGAGGGGCGGGGCCTGAGGGGACATAGGCGTGGACATAGGCCTCCGTCTCACAGCCGAGCCTTGTTCATGCGGCCCATGAGTTTTTCCAGTTTCATGGCGAGCCCCATGTCACCTTTGATCCGGAGTTTTCCGGACATGAACGCCAACGTGGGCTTCAGTTTACCTGAAACAAAGCAAAAACAAAACATGGCTGTTACCGTGGAAACACAAAAACTGCTGCTTTTTGTTCCCCACTTGTTTTCTTAGGTGACAGCTCACCGGCAAACATCTTGCTGAAGTCGCTGGAGTCCATCGTCATGACAACATCGGCTTTGACTGGTGGCTGCCCCTCACCCGCACTGCCAGAGCCATTCTTCAAGTCCAGAAACCAAACGCCCTCGTGTTCTCCTAATATGGTCGTAACGACATATTCCACATTAATGACACGCCCACAATATCTCGTCAAACGGACAGAAGTGACCGCTGCGGTTACCTGACAGGTCAAACTGATAAATGCCCTGCGTGGACTTGACCACATCTTCATTGACGACTCCTCTGATGGCATTAAATGTACTTTGTATTGGTCCACCAGAGGGGGGCGTGGCCGATGACGATGGTGGTTTGAATGCTGGCGTTGCACCTGGCATTAAAGGAATAGAAGCAGATGATAACCTCTATCATGCAGTAGTGTTTCTAGTGTGTCTAGTAACCACAGAACCATATATACCATGTTGTTCCATCTGCTGGGCTAGAGACTCTGGTGCTTCATCCAGGAAGAAGTCCGGCAGCAGGGGGTGACCTGTCAACCAATCAGACACGACCATGAGCACCACAAAGTGTGGAGACGTGATCTACTCAACCTGGCCTCATAGCCCACCTGGTTGGACAGCATAATGATCAAAGTCTTGGACTCCCTGCTCCTTCAGGACGTCCTCGTCCACCAGGAAGCGTCCTGTGTAGTCCTTGGGTTGGGAGAGGACGATGTAAGCAGCGTCGGCCATGATGTCGGATGTACGACACTGCTTACTGATGCCATCGCCGCCCAACATGTCCATAGCTGCTGTCTGGATCGCTGTGGCAACAAAACACTAGTCAGCATCCCAGTTTACCATCAAAGTCTATGGAAAGTATTAGCACGCTAAAAAGCCACTCACCAGTTTTCGGCCACAAGGCATTGACGGCAATTTGCCCTCTGAACTCTTCGGCCATTCCCAGGACACACATGGACATGCCATACTTAGCCATTGTGTATGCTGAAGACAAAAAACAGAGCATGTCAGCACTTCACAGGTGTGTGAGAGGACACCTGCTCAGTTGGTGCTATAACATTTACCAGTGTGGTTCTTGAACCAGACGGGGTTGAGGTTGAGTGGCGGTGACAGGTTGAGGATGTGAGGACACTGACTCTTCAGCAGGTGAGGGATGACCATCTTAGACCTGGAACACAGAGAAGTTTGTTAACTGATGGCGCTTTTGTACTGTACAGTTCTAGCACAGCTCGACTCCACGCGAGCTGAGCTGATAAAATGTGACGTCAACAGACTGCCGACCACTGTTTGGTCAGAGAGTGTCGTCACTGGAAGAGTCATAAGCGTGACATCCGACAAAAGAATGAAACCGAACAACGCAGAACTGTAGATCAGTTAAAAAGACTTAAAAATCCTGAAAACATGTGTTAATCACCAACATTAAGCAAGGACATTTCTAAAATCTCAATATTTAACAGAGGAGTCTGCTGGACGAATCACAACCTGTTCAGTCGTACTTCAGTTCAAACAGAGTCTGTGCTCCGATCAACCATTCAGTTACACCGAAAACTGCTTTGCCCGTCACTAGTGGAACTGAACAGTGGAAAAACATGTTACATTGTATTTGTACAACATACGTCAAGTACGTCCCCCTCAGGTTGATTCCCAGCATGAGATCCACCTTCTTCATTGGCGTCTCTAACGTCCCCGTCAGACTGATGGCACTTGCGTTATTCACCAGGATGTCAATACCTGCCAATCAAACACAGGCACTGTGATGATGTCACTGCAGGCACCATGTCATGTCATGATGTCACACAGGAGACGGTTACACAGTGTCCCCTACCTCCGAACTTTTCCACAGCTTTCTGAACAGCTTCTTCCAGTTGCTGCTCATTACGGATGTCGACCACACAGGGCAACGCTTTCCCCCCCGCTGCCTCCACTGCAACGCACAACGCACAAAGTTACCTCTGACACCGAAATTGACCTTGGGGCAGGAGATAAACACCCTATATGATTCTGACATTAATCATTTGACTCATATTTTTAAACAATAGGAAACGTTAGCTCCTCACCCTCCTGAGCGGCCGTGTAGATGGTTCCTGGTAGTTTCGGGTGGGGCTCGGCGGTCTTGGCGGCAATAACGATGTTGGCTCCATCTCGGGCAGCTTTTAGCGCGATGGCCTTACCGATGCCTCGACTCGCTCCAGTGATGAAGAGCGTGAGGCCAGCTAACTTCCTAAAACACACCGAGAAGTAAATCAGCTGAATTTATTTACATAGTAAAAAAATGCATATGATTTTCATTTTTTCTTCATGAAACTGTGTTGTTTAAACTTCAGCTGTGGTGTTACGACTGTTGTTGGGTTATGTACACAAGGTCGCGAGCGCTCTCTAGTTTGTTTTATGTTAGTGCCCGGGTCATACTTGCTGTGTGAGTAAATCTTGCACCTGTAACTGTACGTCCTTGTATTCTTACAGTGCCAAGCTGTACGTGTGTGACCACCAGCGGACATGGACGTGCAAAATATGACCCAGCACTAAGACAGAAGGAGGCAACAGGAACAATACCCACAACCCATGGAAGTTCTGCATTGCAGCTTTAACTGGAGTCAATGGAGTTGAACGAAGTACTATTGATATATGTATATATGATATAACTGAAATCTGTTTTTGATTATTCTGAATAAGAGGAAAAGAGGGAAAAATCTTGATAATTTTTTCTCTCAGGAAGGGTGAATTTGCCCTCAAGATGCTAATAAATGTGTGTTGTCAGTCAGTTGCGCATTTTTGACAATAAAGGCAGTAGAATGACTGTAGGAAGCAGGGATGACAGTGGAAAACGTCCTCAAGGCAAACCAAACAAAACATTTTAAACCAACGGTCAATTGACCCTCAGTTAACCACACTCCATAAATATTTTTTTTTAACTTGGTCCGGTTCTGGCAGGATTCTGACTCAAAGCTCAGATCGGCTCCTGCTACAAGAGAGTTTTGCAGTCGAATTATTGAAACTGCAACTAAAACCAACCAGAACCGAACTGCATCAAGGTTTTAAACGCGGAGGCTCTACTTCTCGTAGACTCACCCTGTGTTCTGCAACATATTCTCTCAAGCTTCCAAAGTTCTGCTCGGTGACCGTGTCCTGGACTTATAACAGCCTCGTCTTCTTCACCTTTCACCCACTGAAAGATCTTCTTCTAATAACAACGTAACACAATTTCCGGTAGACTGTACACAGAAAGGTACATTGCTGCCCTCTACAGGTGGGAGGGTTTGCATCACTCTACAGTCTTTCACACACAGACCAGCTCCACTGGGCATCAACCGTAAAACTGCCTGCCTTAATCTTAACGACCGAGCTGATATTTCTTTTCAATTTTGAATACTGATTTGAAGGGAAAAACGATGAAGATGATTACGACACCAAAGATGCTCGAAGCAAGCAGAAGTTACAACTAGCTGCATGCTAGTTCCGGTCCACAGCGATCTTAACAAAATAAAAGTCTCGTTTCAAACGGTTGGAATATCCAAGTGTTTGGTATTTACATATTCATACGTTCATAAATCTGTTTTTAAATTACTTTGTTTTTCTTTGTGAAGTCTATTGAATCTGAATCTGTTGGGTGTTTTATATATTTTGTGCTTCTGATGAGTCAAAGGCACACATTATTATTAGTAGTAATGTTATTATTATTATTAGTGTCTGCTGTGAGATATTTCAGATATGTGGTGAGAGTGGTGTTTTTGGTTCAGGATGTGAAGGTTGCGAGGTGAAACCCGTGTTTACTGGTGTGAACACCTTGGAAGGAAATTTGCATTTTTCACAGAACTAATACTGACATTATTCTGAAAAGAATGAAAGAAAGAAAGAAATTGCTGTTGGACCTGTTGAACAACTACAGCAGATGGCAGTAATGCAACACCATGGATCCAAGCTGCTGTTAAATCCCCATAGAAGAGCAGAGCAGAAGTTATGGCTTTTATCTAAAATGATCCTTGAACTCAGACTTATAAAAGGTAGGGTGGAGATTAACTTAAATATATTAAAGCACCACTTACACATTTGTGACATGAAATTACATTTTAATAAAATAGAAAATAGATATACTTTGGTAATACATCGACGTATGGATGATGTAAAAGTGTAAAAATACCGGGGTCAGAGGACGTCTTTCCTGAGGAGACGTTCTCTAACATGTCCTGAGGACAAACTGCAGTCATGTAGCGCAGGAATGTCGTCAAACGTCCTCAAACCAACTCAGCAGGTGTTTTTTTTGGTAATTTGATCTGATGTTCAAACCTGAATTTAGTGCTGTTCACATGTGATCAGATTACTCAAGACGGATGTTAACACCACATCTGAACGGGGGTTTAACAAGTACTGACATATAATACTGCAATAATGATGTCAAACTACTTTTTAATATAAAGTCATTTATTTCTAATATAAAGGATTTGTGGTATTAGTTACTTTATTTTAATAATATGAAGTACACTGATACTGAAACTGTACATCTGTATTTTTGTATTAAATTTACTTTAACAGTGTCAGTTAGTCTGTCGATTATTTAATAGTATTAGTTAGTCAGTAGATTACTTTGACAGTATCTATTAGTTTATTATTCTACTTGAACAATATCAATAAAGTAGTACATTTCTCTGACAGTACCAGTTAGTCAGTTAATCAGGATTACCTAATTTCAAGTATCAATTAGTCAGTGGATTATTTTAACCGTATCATTTAGTCAGTGGATTATTTTAGCTGTATCAGTTAGTCAGTGGATTACCTCACCTCAACAGTATCAATTAGATTATTTTAACAGTATCAGTAAATCAGTGGATTACCTCACCTCAACAGTATCAGTTAGTCGATTGTTTTAACAGTGCAGTTAGTCAGTAGTTGTTTTTTTTAACAGTATCAGTTAGTCAGTGGATTATTTAACAGTCTCAATTAGTCAATAGATTATTTTAACTGTATAAATTAGTCAATGGATTATTTTGAACAGTTTCAGTTAGTCAGTGGATTAATTTCCTTTAACTGTAGATCATTTTCCTTCAGTGAATTGTTCTGTTGTTTGTTTTAGTCTGGGGATTTAAAAACAAGGTAAATAATTCGTGACGTCACAGTTCTGCTGCAAACACTGGCGAATACTTGAGACGTTTCGATCTGATTTATCGATTAGCATCGATCGCTCTGATCTGAGGTGTGTCCGCCAGCCGCCATGTTCTTTCGTGACGTCAGCAAACGGGAAGTGAGCTCGTTGTTCTGCACTGTCTGGCTGCGGAGCGGGACGCTCGCGGACCAAAACAACTCTTCCTCCTCCTCTCCCTCTTCTTCCTCCTCGCGGACCATGGACGGGTGAGCGCGGGAAACCTCCCGAACCTTCCCCGCACGTCCCGCCTGTTTGTCTTCCTTCCTTCCCCGCGTTTCCTTGGTGATTGGACCGCACCTGCGCGAGCCCCTCTCGTCCGCCCTCGCGCCTCGGTGTTGTTGTTTACTTGTTTACCGATACCTTTTCTCGCCACCGAATCGCACCCGTCCCGTTTGTCGCCCGTCGTCGGTAGCCCCCGGTTCGGGTTTTCTGCGTTTGTTTTGGTGTCGCGAGCCAACGGGGACGGTGTAGAGGTGGGGAGTGATCGTCGGAAATCTCGCGACAAGTACGCGTTCTCGTGCAGAACACGGTGGTGTTTTCGTTTTTAATGTGACTCGTCACCTCAACTCGATGATCAGAAAAAACGTGTTCGTTCACCGAGAACGATCGATTGTGTTCGTCATTGATCGACGTGTTCATCCATTCATCCATCTGTGAAACAAAACCAGAACATTCTGTCATTCATTCATTATATATTTGATGTATTTGACCATTTTAAAGAGCAGAGAGCATTGATAAAAAACCCCAACAACAATCGACTTTATGAGTAAATATAAAGTATAATAAGTAATGTTTAATAGCTTTTATTGATGCAGTTAAGTCATATCGACTTAACTTTTAAGTTTATTTATATCCTATTTCTTGTGCAATTTATAAAAGTAATTTTAATAATTTTTAAAAGGCTCTGTTATAAGGATTTTTTCGGGGTCTGTTTTTATAAGATTTTCCTTTCTAGGGTTTGTTTTTCCAAGATTTTTGTGTGCATGGGGGGGTCTGTTTTTACAAGTTTTTGTGCGGGGTCTGTTTTTACGAATTTTTGTTCGGGGTCTGTTTTTACGAATTTTTGTTCGGGGTCTGTTTTTACGAATTTTTGTTAGGCGTCTGTTTTTATGGAAAACAAATTTCAGGGTCTGTTTTTGTGAGATTTTTTTGGGGTCTGTTTTTTATGAGATTTTTTTTTCAGGGTCAGTTTTTATGAGATTCTTTTTCCGTGGTCTGTATTAACAAGATTTTTTTGTGGTTTTTCTGACTGAATGAGATAGCGGAGAAGCTTCCTGTCTCAATCGCTGAAAGCAAATATGTCCCAGTTGTTCAGTTTAATCCAGTTTTACTTTGCTTTGGGTATGAGACATTGGGAGATTCTCCTGCCTTTAAGGTGGCAGTTGACGGAAAGTACGCTGGGATCTGCTGGAGTTTGCAATGGTCAGACATGATCTCCTGGAGCTTCTTCATCTACGGAAGTGTAATGCAACCAGCTTTCGTTGCATGTGTTGAAACAGACCTGAAAAAAACCCTTGTGAAAACAGAGCCTTTCAAAAAATCATTGTAGGTGAATGTAATACGCCTCCGTAGTGAATTGAATGTTATCTAAATGAAAGTCCCCTCCTCTTGTCGGCTCGTGTCTGCAGGTGCCAGCGTTTACCTTGTCTCTTAGCCGCTCTGCGAACATGAGCACCGTCAACCTGTCCACAGGTGAGACGCCCCTCCCACTCTCTCCCTCTCACCTGACTCTCACAAGTGATGTCATGTGACATGTTCAAAAACACTTCATTCACCCACGTGTTTGTGTCTGTTCACAGTGGATGGCACTGATAGGCTGTGTGTTTCTGAGCGTGCTCAGTGCATCCCGTCCCGGGTCCTTCACCTGCGTCAGCTTCCCCTCGACGTCTCTGAACAGGAAGTGCTCGCTCTGGCACTTCCCTTTGGCCGAGTCACTAAACTGATCACGTTGAAGACCAAAAACCAGGTGTGAGATGAGACATTTGACACTGTTTTTGTTTTTTTTTTTTGTTTAAAACAGTGGTTCTCAACCTTCCTGGGCCCCTCCAACACACACACAGGTTGAACTATTCTTCATAGGACACCGCACTGACTAAACCAGAGGTGTCAAACTGGCGGTCCATGGTCCAAATGCACCACTTCATTTCATGTCACGATGAAAACATGGGCCATAACCTTCCTTTAAACACAGTGTGTGTCACTGAGGCGATAGAATATAGACAGAATAAACCACTACATATTAACATTAACGTTCTCATCACAAATTCTTAAACTTTTAACATGTTCATCAGAAATGAGGTTCTGCCTCATTTAGGACCAGGTTTTGGTCTCCACGAGGGCTACTGGTCCTGACAAGGTCAGTATTTATGACAGAAAAAGGTCCAAAAGAGGTGAAAAATAGAATGATATACACACAGAGAGAGGGTAATCATGCTCTTTCATGCGTTGATAAGCTATCCTTTGTTATGATGATGTGTTTCGCTGGTTTTATTTGACTATTTATGGTGTTTACTACACGTTTTCTCTCTCTGGTGTGCGGCCAGAACAGCTGATCACAGAAGCACAATTATCATTGAAATGATAATGTGTTTTTGATCAGGTTCTCTCACGTTAGCTCTGCACACACACAAAAAGACAAAAAATCTGCAACAACGCCGGTTCTAGTTCGTCTTTGTCTTGAGCTAAATGCCATTTTTGACAAACCTTGTCGTTCCAGCTTGTCACAGCACACTTGCTGGCTGCATCACACAGTAGGCGCTTAAGAGTTTTTGCATAAAGCAAATTTCACAAAACAATTTGTCTTTGTCGGACAAGCACACAGACGTGGATTCTTAGGCCAAGGTTGAGAATCATTGATTTGTAACAGTGATTCCCAAAGGCTGGTTCGGGACCCTCAGATGGGCCACAGGAGATTTTTTTAGAACCCCCAAACAAAGTTTTCCCAACCTTTGAGTTAAGATTTACAGTGTATTTGTTTTAAATAACATGCATACAATGAGGTGTAATTTTAGAAAATTAACCGTTTAACAATTCTAAATGACACTAGTTAAATATATGTTGGTTAATTTGTTGCTACTTGAGTCAATGCAGTTTTCCTCACAGTGTTCTTAAAGTGCGGAGTCATGATAAGATTTTTTGTTTTCTAGGCGTTTTTAGAGATGGCCTCTGAGGAAGCGGCTGTTACTATGGTGAACTACTACACGTCGGCCACGCCCACTGTCAGGAACCAGCCAGTCTTCATTCAGTACTCCAACCACCGCGAGCTCAAGACTGATAATCTGGCCAATCAGGTGAGGAGCAGAGTCTCAGGCCACGCCCACTTCAATACAAATGCAGTTTCTTAAAAAAAAAAAAACAGTCATGGCGGTCACGTTTGATTTGTTTGTCTGTTGACAGAGAGCTCAGGCGGCTCTGCAGGCAATCAGTGCAGCAGCAGTGCATTCTGGGAGCATGGCGTCAGGAGGGAATGGGCGGGGCTTAATCCCAGGTCAGAGTCCCGTCCTGAGGATCATCGTTGAGAATTTATTTTACCCGGTCACGCTGGAGGTTCTGCAGCAGGTCCGTTTGTTTTTGGCGTCTTGTTGCAGTTTTTCATTGACATATTTTCAGATTTTGTTGTTGTTTGTGTTACAGTCACGTGTCTGTTGTTGTTGTCGTTGATAGATCTTCAGTAAATATGGCACCGTGCTGAAGATCATCACCTTCACCAGAAACAACCAGTTCCAGGCTCTGCTGCAGTTCAGTGACGCCGTGCACGCTCAGCACGCCAAGGCTGTGAGTCACAAACACACACACATGCGCGTTTGAACGTCAGCTGTGGACCAATAAGATGTGATTTCCTGTCTTTCAGGCACTGGACGGTCAGAACATCTACAACAGCTGCTGCACGCTGAGGATCGACTTCTCCAAACTGAGCATGCTCAACGTCAAGTACAACAACGACAAGAGCCGCGACTTCACCAGAGGAGACCTCCCCACCGGCGAGCTGGAGCCCGCCGCCTTCGGTGAGACCAGCTGACCGTGCTGCACAACGCTAAATACAGACGCACTATGGCAGTTTTTAAAATAAAGGTGTTTGTGTCTGTGTGCAGGTGTAGCTCTCCCTCCTTATGGAGCGGCAGCGTTCCCGCCCACCTTCCACCAGCACACAGGTAAATCTGTATTATGAATTATTATTATTATTATTGTTGTTATTATTATTGTTAATAACACTTGGGCGGGGCCTAATCTAACTTTAGTGGGTTTTCTGTCCCATTTCCAGTGGTTCAGTTCGGTACGTCATGTCATGGTTACCAGAATGACCGATCTGTGCCATCACAGTCCCTGTTGGGGTACTAAGTGAGGTTATTAGAGTTAGCGAAATGCAAGTTAAACATAATATTTGTTATGTAGTTAATTTGAGTTGGTTCATCAAAGTGAATCAAACCTCTCGTCTTTTATTGGGTTTTTAAAATTGTGCTCAAGATTGAGCTCCCTGACAATGTGATGTGTCTCATGAAGGTTATTTGTTATTATTTATGTGATGTTCATGTGTGTCTTAGGTCTTCAGGGATGGTTGTTCATCTGTCCTAATGGCGTCTTTTGTTGGGTTTTTATGACACAATAATTAATATGACCTTTTTTGCATGTCGCAAATACTCAATATTACAAAAAATAAAACTAAGAAAAACTAAACTACAACTAAGCATTTACAAATAAAACTAGCAAACCTGCTCTATAAAACAAATTAAAACTATACTAAAACTATTATAACCCTGGTACCAAGCCCAGTGGTCTTTACCAAGACACTCAGTCTTTTGACTTGACGTCAGAGAATCCTCACTTCTCATGGGATAAATCATGCCGAGGAAGAAACCACACAGATCGCCGGATGTCCTCCGTTGTTACCCTGTGTTAACTGCGTCACTTTCTTCCTCTTAGTGGAATTTGTTGGCGAGCTGCACTCGTATTGCGTCACGCTCTTATTATGGCTGGCTCACACATTCCATGCTGGAGACACAAGCCAGATCAGGGCAAAACACACCGCAACACTTATCTTGCACAGGGACTTAATCTCCCTGGGCGAGACCTCATAAACAAGGGTAGTGCCTAATCTAGCTTGGGTGCATCTTATGCTGTGTTTCCATCATGGTACGGTTCAGTGTGGTACAGTATGGTATGGTTTGGAATGATTTAGCCCTGCGTCAGGCTTGCGTTTCACCTGATTAAAGCAGCTTTACTTACCCTGACTGTATACTGGTTGGGGGTGTTTGTTTTGGTACTATTCCTAATGGAAATGCAAAATAAACCACATACTGTTCTGTTCCAAACTGAACCCTTCCACTCGATTGAAACACGGCTTTACTCACACTGGGGCGTGGCTTAATCTCCCTGTCCACACTGATGTTAATAAAGTTCTGCATGATCCCTCAGGTCTGTCAATGGCGGCTGTTCCCGGCTCGTTGGTGTCTCCCCCTCGTATGTCGCTGCAGATGGCGCCCCCTGCTGTCCACTCAGTGCTGCTGGTGTCTAACCTGAACCCAGAGGTCAGAGGTCACACTGTCACTCAGTGGCTGAAGCGATCGAGAGCGCAGCACTCACGCACGGCTAACGTTTTTTTTTAAATGTCTTGTTTGTTTCCGCAGA
This sequence comes from Solea senegalensis, assembly GCF_019176455.1. Classification (NCBI taxonomy): domain Eukaryota; kingdom Metazoa; phylum Chordata; class Actinopteri; order Pleuronectiformes; family Soleidae; genus Solea; species Solea senegalensis. The sequence continues at coordinate 7,224,392 of NC_058030.1, read as the reverse complement.
GCGTCTCTCCACACTGCCTCTTCATCCTGTTTGGTGAGGAAACAGCTGATAAACAAACACACACAAACATTGAAGATAGAGTTGAACAAAATTCTGAGCATTAAAACCTGAAGTCAAAGTTGAAAACTCTCAAGTTGAACAGGAAATGAAGGATGTTCCACTATTTTTTGTGTGTTTTCAGGTGTTTACGGGGACGTTCAGAGAGTGAAGATTCTCTTCAATAAAAAAGAAAACGCTCTCGTCCAGATGAGTGACGCCACTCAGGCTCAGCTAGGTCTTTACTCATTATTGTTATTGTCCTTTAATACTGTTTTAAAATGGTTGATTAATAAATAAATATTGTCTCGACAGCGATGAGTCACCTGAACGGCCAGCGTCTCCATGGTAACGTGATCCGGGTGACGTTGTCCAAGCACCCGGTGGTTCAGCTGCCTCGCGGCGGCGCAGGGCAAGAGGAGCAGTCGCTAACTCGGGACTTCTCAGGCTCCGCCCTCCACCGCTTCAAAAAACCCGGATCCAAGAACTTTAACAACATCTTTCCCCCATCTGCGACGTTGCATCTCTCTAACATCCCGTACGTACGACAACAATTAGGACCCGTTATGAGAGGCTAAGGTGGTTTTTGAGAATGAGCGTGTTTTTGATTCCTTGTCACTTTGTCTCCTTGTCTCCTAGCTCCTCAGTGAGTGAGGAAGCGTTGAAGGATTTATTTTCCTCCAGTGGATTCACCGTCAAAGCCTTCAAGTTTTTCCAGTAAGTCACAGTTTTTTTTTTCGGGGTTTGTTTTTATGAGATTTTTTTTCGGGGTCTGTTTTTACGAATTTTTTCGGGTTCTGTTTTAGATTTTTTCTGTTTTGAGATTTTTGTCTGTTTTTGAGATTTTTGGGGTCTGTTTTGAGATTTTTTTCGGGTTTTACAAGATTTTTCGGGTCTGTTTTTACGAGATTTTTTTCCGGGTTCTGTTTTTACAAGATTTTTTTTTGGGGTCCGTTTTATGAGATTTTTTTCGGGTCTGTTTTACGAGATTTTTTCCGGGTTCTGTTTTTACAAGATTTTTTTTGAGTCTGTTTTCACAATTTTTTTTCTGAGGTCCATTTTTACGAGATTTCTTTAGGGTCTGTTTTTATGAGAGATGTTACAGACCTGGGGGAAAAAAATCTCGTAAAAACAGAATATTAAGCAATGCATTAGAATTGATGCCAGTAAAATGGAGCGACGTGTCTGATCGTGTCACTTCCTGTGATGTCACAGGAAAGACAGGAAGATGGCGCTGATGCAGCTTGCGTCGGTGGAGGAAGCCATCGAAGCGCTGATAGTTCTGCATGACCACCAGCTGGACCACAACCAGCACCTCCGCGTCTCCTTCTCCAAGTCCACCATCTGACCTTTGACCACTTTCAGCTTTTAGCCTGTTACCTGCACATCAGTTAGCCTGTAGCTACATACAAGGTCATTTGTCTGTGTCGTCATGATTTGACATGGATTCCGATAATTAACATTGACGAACGCTAAACCACGTTCTGAGTTTGAGGTCGACTTTTCTTATGTTTCTTTGCAAATGAACCTCGGAGGTAAATCTTTTCTTCTTTTTTTTTTAAATATATAAACACTTAAAAATATAAACACTAAGTAGTGTGCAGGCTAAAAGGCTAAAGGTAACACGCTAAAAGCTAAGTAACATCACAGCTAATGGTCTGATAGCTGGTTAGCATCAGTGCTGAACTTCGCTGGCCCTGTGATTGACTGACCTTTTACCCTCGACCCTGTTATCTGACCTTTGGAGCTGACGGACCAATCAGACTGTAGGGATTCTGATTGGTCCATTGTCAGAACATTTGGACCAGTGGTTGAGCTCCAACACTCCAACGATCTGTGCCTACAAACACTCTGACATCATGGTGACGCATGACGTCACCAGGGGTCGTCGCCGTGGTTACAGCGGTTACAGAGCACATTCCTGAGTAAACCGAGCAGCAATGAATTTTGGGTAGTGGGGTTGATGTGGTGCAGGGAATAAAAAAATTAATAAATCAGGAAGCGTTTTTTTAAATATATATAAAAAAAAAAGAAATGTCAAAGTAAAAGCCCCACAACAGTAAATATGGTTTTATTTGTTTATTTAGCGTGGTAAACAAAAACTTGCTGCCGTAGTAACGGAACTTATTTATTTAGCTTAGTTTCCAATGTAACTTTCTCTTTTTAGTTTTCTCATTCAAAATCGTTTACGGTTTTAATTCCAACGTTGTCGTCAGCGCGCGCCGTTTGCTTGTGCGTTCTTTGATGACGATTTTGTTTGTTTGTTTGGTGCAACCTCAAAACTTCTTCTGTGCCTTATTTCTCTCAATTATTCCGCTGGGTTTACGTTTAGGTTTTAGTTTATGTGTTGATCGGACTTGCTATTGTCGGTTTATATTATTGGGGTTTTTAATCATGAATGTTTGTATAGGTAAAGCTTTGTTGTACCGCCCACCTGTCGTACCTGCGTGTGTGTTTAGATATATATAATATATATATATATATACAGCATATGTGTGTGTGTGTGCGTATGTATCTATATGTGTGGGTGTGTCACTCTGAGCTGTGACTGGTTGATTCTCAAATGTCCATCCCGATTTTTTTTTCTATTAAAAGTAATTTAAGTCAAATTCAGCTCTTTTTATATCCCGTCATCGCTGCGGTTAAAAAAACAGGAAACAAGCCAGAACGAACAGGAAGCTGCCGACGCCCACTTTGCCTTCTGACTTTACCTTCCTCCAGAAGTAGGCGTATGTTTGTAGTTTAAAGTTTTTTTTGTTTTTTGTATGTACTCCGCTTCATGTTACATAAATTCTTGTGAAGATAGAACAGTTTAGAAAATTTCGGATCATTGAATCTTTAAAAAAAGAAAAAAAATTGGGGGCGTAAACCAAAGTTTATTTGCCTTTCAATTGGACCAACTTATTTCCATATGATGACATCACTTCCTGTTTAAATGGCTTTCCAAACAAGTTACTATTATATGATCACACTTTTTATTTTTTACATTGCAAATTTTGATTCTCTTGAAGGCAACATGTTTTTGTTTATCAGAACTGTGACATATTCTCTACATGTGGGATTTTCTTTTTTACTGAATTAAACACTAATGTAAATTATCATGTGACCACGCCCACTCCACCACACCCCCTTTTTTGTTATTATTTACAGTTCTCTATCGCGCCATGTGTCCATGAAAACCAAAGGAAGCTCGTTTACAAAGAGGAAAAAGACACACAAACACAACCTTTTTTTAACGAGAAACGGAGAAACAGAAGCAACATGTTTCATGTTACCAGGCATGGGATGATATTAAATTTAGAAACATGTTTTTCTATCTCGCATTTGTAAACAGAAAATAACATCTTTTATAATGCTAGTAATGGTTTTTGTAAGAGTGGAATCTTTTTTGTAACGTTAGTTAACTTTTGTTGTTGATGTAAATATTTTTTTGACGTTAGCAACGTAATTATCATAACTTTTGTGTGCTCAAATACGGATTCTGTCAATATTTGTGTATATTTTCTGAAATCTTACAGACAAAAGAAACGATGATAAACTTACTAACGTTACAAAAAAAAGCCATGGTACTAAAAAAAGGTATGGAATGTCAGGGCTCCCTCTTGTGGCTGGTCGCTACTTAGCATGTCGGTAAACAGGTAAACAGCATTTTCAGGTCACACACACAACAGATTTTATATCATCCCATTCCGATGTCTACGGAGGCGCATTGCATTCACCTAAAATCATTTCATTAAAAAGGCTTTTTTTGGGTCTGTTTTTAATGAGATTTTTTTTGGGGGTCAAATTCCGTAAAAACAGACCCTGAAAAAATTATTCTGGGTGAATGCAATACACTTCGGTAGATAGCATACATAGCCTGTTACTCAGGAGGGAACATGTACATTTGACCTTACGCATGTTGAATAAACCCCCCCCACCCACACACACACACAAAACCCTGTCAAAAAGTTGTCGTCTTATTTGGTTTCATGTCTTTTAAAAACTTTTACTTTTACTCTTTTACACCTGAACGTGTTTTGCTACTGCAAAGTAGTTGTGGTGAATTGTGGGAGAAAGCGGATTATAATTGTTATTATATTTGAATATTTTTAATATTGAACATGTGCATGGGGGAGGAGGGAGGGAGGGAGGGATGGGGGCGGGGCTGTGTTTGTTTTTTTATTTATTCTGAAAGTGACAGGAAGTTGTAGCATGAACCACTGAATAAATAAAACATGTGACCACGGGGTGGGCCCGCCTCCTGTGTGACCTCACAGCCAGTGACGAAGCAGGAAAACAACAAGCACATAATCGTTGAAATAATAAAACTTTTATTTGTTCCTGTGTTGACACGATCCACAACCATCCGTTGTGATAAAATAAAAATAATAAAAAAAACACAAATAAAGACCGCATCATAGGTTCGTCCGACACACGCGCGTGATGTCATCAACCAAACCGCCAGATGCTAAGCTAATGGCTAACAGTAAAGACAGCACAGTGTTGGACTGAAATGAGGCGACCATGACATTTTTTCATTGGCATTTTTTTTGTTTCTTTCCTTCTTTTCATTTTGACTACATTTTTATTCACAAAAAAACTCTTTATGCCGTTAATTTACCAGGAAACTGTTTCCTTCACTTAAAAAGAAACAGGACGACATCAGGGTCCACGCTCGCTCCTCATTGGCTGAGGACGTTCACATTTGTTTTATTTTTTAAAAGCTAGAGTCGTGCCGTGCTCCTGGTAATCGGATACGTTGCCGCCCGCTAACGAGCCGAGAAAGCACCAGCCTGCAACCGGCAACGGCGACGACAGTCAAGAGACTGAAACTCATAATATGCAAAATTATCTGCACTTTACTTTTTTATTAATTGATTTTTTAGTGGTGAAAACAACGGAGAAATGCATGGTGGAATTTTAAGCACGACTGAATGTACATTTTATTGTGAGAAAAAGAAAATTCATTTGAATTTCAAAATTAACTGTTTTTCAACACTGAATCTGGTTCAGTCGTGAACTTTTTTTTTCCTTCATTTTTTTTAATGTTTTTTACAATTAAAAAAAACTTGAGCCAATGAACACAGAGTTCCACATCCTCTCTCTTCATTGGCTGATTTTTTTTCCTCCTTTTTGTTGTCCAATCTTAGATCGGACAATTCAGTGCGACATGTCTTTTTTTTCCTCATCTTTTTTTTTTTTAACCTTCCTGCGCTCTCATGGGCTTGTTCTGGCATCATTTCATTTTAGCACCAAAAGGAACATAAATAGTTAAAAACACACACGCACGCACACTCTAACACACACACTTGTTTTCATAAAAAAACAAAAATACACATCAGTCTCTTCCCCTTAGAGGATGCGGAGGATGACGATGACGGTACACAGCCTGTTGCCAAGGCAACTACACATCGAGGATCTCCTCAGCGGTGCCGCCGCAGCGGAGCCGGTACCGCCCGGTTCTCCAGCTGATGGTCGGATCCCACAGAGCTGACAGGAAGATCTGCACTGCCATCGACTCCCTGATGAACCACGCCACGGCAAAGTCCAGCTTTGAGAAGCACAGAGGCCCGCCCTAAAAGATGACGTCATCCATGATTTTTTTCTCCTTTTTTTTTTTTAAACACAATTCTTTTACATATAATCCTTTTTATTGCTTTGGTTTGATTTGATGTCAACCAATTTGATGGTTGACATCAAATTCAAGGACTTTCCAGGACCAATTTCCTCAAAATTCTAGGCCCAAATGTGCTGACACAGCTTAAGATGGGAGTGCAACTTGTGAGAGCCGCTTTGCCCATGGTGTCCACTTTTATTCTGTGTCTGGACAAGTGATTGTCCTTTTTGGGATCTTGGTCAGTCTTTGTAATTTTCTTTGGTGTGAATTTTCATTTCCCAGGCATCATGTCGTCATTTGCTCTCTCTTTGCTTAACTTTACTCAATCGTTCTGCAACAGAATCTCACGTCAACGAGAGAGAGAGAGAGACGGTGGACAGTGTCCACAACACCGCTAGTGAATACAACTCTGGTGTTTGTTGTCCTGCCTAGTCTACACCATCAAGCAACGCAGGGCATGAAACAGTAGGTGGCGTCGTAAACAAATAAGGACATTTATCTGAATATCAACTTCACGTCTTGTTTACAAGAACTTTCCATTTATTACAAGGACCTGTGGGAACCTTGTTAAACTTCAGCTTCATTAATATTCTGAAACAAAAAAAGCAGGCAGTACCTGAACTCCAGTGAGCTGAACGTAGTCTGACAGAAACCAGGCGAGACAGTGACACATGAAGAAGACCATCATGTCCCACCTACACACACACACACACACACACACACACACACACACACACACACACACACACACACACACACACACACACACACACACACACACACACACACACATCATCATCATCATCATCATCATCATGTATCTGAAAATCACTAATCAAATATTGCTGGTTTGGATAAATAACTTGGAATAAATCACTGTTTTTAATGATTTATTTGTTATATGAAGCAAAGAAGCAAGAACATATTCACAATTGTGCCCAATGGAATTATTCAAAAAAACACAACACCCAAACCGATGAATTATTACTGTTATTAAAAAGTTCTCTCATCTTGTAGTTATCAATGAGATAAACCCCACCCATAATGGACTATGATTCACCCACAAAACAAAAAACCCCGCCCATGTCAGGTGAGGTGTGAGACGTCACCGCTGCAGTATCTGAGGCGTTCAGGAACACCTGTAAAACTACTGTGTGTGTGTGTCTCCTTTTGCCGAGACCAACACTAATCGTTGGTTGAGTGCAGGTGAATGATTTGGTGGCGGTTTACCTGAACACGTAATGAGCAGCCCAGCCAATGATGAGGCTCGCCAGGAAGCACTCAGAGACGGGCTCCAGCACGGTGCCGGGAAGCATGTTTATCCTCAACTTTGTCCATCTGGAAACACAAACACAACATCAAAGTCAAACTAAACTGAATCAAAAGACCACTATTGTAAGCATATCTGATCAGAATCTGAAATTCCCGACCAACTGTCCACATGTATATACAGTATATTGCAAGTGATCATCTGCGTGTGTCCATATTGACATTGTCTAGTCTTCCACATGGATTTCTATAGTTACAGGCCACGCCCCTGGAAAAACAAGCAGTCTAAACATAACAGTATTGTTCTTATCCCTGATTTCTTTGTACTTGGTTTTGAGGCATTGAAGCCACCCCATCCCATGTGCTATGGCCTGATAAATGGATTGATTTCAGCATTTTTCTCAACAGACGATGATGTTGAGATGTTGCTGTCATTTAACGTGACTCCAAATTAACATCCGTCTCTCCAGGTCTACATAATTGTTGTCGTGGTCACTTTAAAATCCTGTCTGAGCGACTGAGACGTTCAGACACATCACATCACATTCTGATAAAAACCAATCATAATAAATAACAACATTTAACAGGACTAGGGAAACTTTCCAAGTAAAATGAAATAAAATATGCAAAACAAATTGCAGCAGTTTTATGTTGGTACGATAAACACACCAAGATGGACGCCAAATTCAAAATGGCCGACTTCCTGTTGCGTTGAGCCCATGATCCAATGGACTTATAACCCAATGGTGCTCAAGCCCTAACTGTAACTAAATACTGACAATCAACGATCTAGCTGCTTAAAGGTCTCATAATACTGTCAAACCAATATCTAAATACCTAACAAACAGCCAATCAGAACGCAGAGCTCTGCACTCACCTGATCATGCGGGACTGAAACTGGCCAATGGAGTACGACCCGGAATTCTGCAGCGCCACCTGTGTTGCCATGGAGAACTTCCAGCCTCTGAGGAAACAAAAAGTAATGAAGATTAAGATCCGACCGACTTCAAACAGGAAAAAATAGAATAACGCCAGGTGCTAAGGTGCTAACCTGTCAGCGATGGCCTTAGCCATGAAGTAATCTTCAGCGATGTACTGAGCGAAGGAGACCAAACCACCGGCCTGATCCAACACGTCCTTCCTCATCAGACACGACATCCCCGTCACACACTTGATCCCCGTCACGTTGGCGGAGATGTACGAGCGAGGGTGCGACGTCCCGAAATACACCTGCACACACAGTTAGCGTCTATTAGCGACAGTGAGGCAAGAAATGTAAAACACGCGACTACAGTAGGAAGTGAGTACTTGTCAGAACGAACGCCCCCGCCAAAATAAACCATCAGGTGACAACATTGATAGCACTGATTTTATTTAACAGGGACGACACATGCAACATAATCTGAAATGGTAAATTAAAAGTATGTACGACGTCCAGCTTCAGCTAATCTTCATGAAAAAAACAATAACACAAACACAATAAAATGATGTTTTAATTTGTGACATTAATCTCTGCTGCTTTCACACTAAACATCTACAGTTCTATAGACATTTAATTCCCTAAAGGTTACATAGGTGTAACGGAGCAGGATGATTGTTCGATTTGTATGGTTTTATAATGTATATTATTTATGACCAGGGACGGAGTGCGACAGAACACCGGCCTCAGTCACGTTGTCATCCATGTTAGCTCAGTTGGTGAGGAGTTGCACTTTGAAACCAGAGTCCCAGGTTCACAGCCCAGCCCTGACAGGCGGATTCATGCGTTCACCTCCCATTATGTTGTTATCTGACTCCAGATGTGAAAGAAAGGCAGAGTGTTTTTTTCCATTTGTTCACTCCTGCATGGCTTAGATTTGGTTACATAGCCATTTAAAAATGATAATTGTGACCAGGATAATAAAGATAATGAAGGTCTGAAGGGACCATTGGCGCCGGGAATCTTCACATTATCAAATCTGGCTGTTGCTGAATCTGTGGCCTGGTCCCAGGCAGTGATACAGGAAGGACAAATGTGTGAGAATCATAGTGTGCAGACATAAAGCCTCAAACAGTTAAACAAGTTTCTTTACAGGGTTCATCACATGAGTCTTTATGGCGTGAAAACACGTTAGCCTCACCTGCTCCAGCGTGGCGGCGAAGCCTTGGCGGTCGGCAACATATGGCAACCCGTGGACCAACCCCACCTTCTCTGTCATTTGATTGGTCATGTCTGTCAGGGTGTCAGATTTTACTGCCACACACACACACACACACACACACACACACACACACACACACACACACACACACACACACACACACACACACACACACACACACACACACACACACACACACACACACACACACACACACACACACACACACTTGAACAGTTAGCATTTAGAAAAAAAACAAACAAAAAAAACACTGAAGCTTGCAGTGAATTAGCAGCGGTGGCGCTAACCTCTGATGCCACTGTCACAGATCCACACCAGTCCATACTTGGCGCCTTCATAGCCCGGCATCAGGTTGTTGATTTTGGGGTTGATGCCGACTTTCTTACCCCCTGAGAACCAGAGAGTGGCAAACGTGAACGTCAAGATATTTAACGCATAAACACACAAGCGCGCATGCACGCAAACACAGAACTTGCAAAGTTTCTCACCGATGAAAAGACGAGCGTCCACGTTAGGATATTTCCCCAGCAGCTTCTTACAGACGTCGACCGCAGGGTCGTCGTGATCCTGGACGCACAGCAGGATCTCGTACTGAAACACAGACGCTAACATGACGCGGCCGCTGCAAAGCCCCACCCACAAATTCACCACCCACTCCTTCAGTTTTCATAAAGTGTGAACAAATATGGACAAACATGATCCACGGACGTCTTGTGCTTCCAAATAAATCACTAGGGCTGTATGTTGGCAAGCTGGACAGTGTTTTCAAGTCACTCACTTGTTGTATGAACAATTTTCCTCATTTGCATATGCATTAAAAGCATGTTGTGGCGCGGTGGGCGGAGCTTGGACTCACCTTTGGGTAATCCAGTGTAAAGAATGTCTCCAGGTTGGAGATCAGGTTTGGGTCGACACCCTTTAGTGGCTTCAGCAGAGAAACACCTGCCATCTGTGCAAAAGACTGCTTGACCTCTGACCTCTTCCTGTGCAGATGGAGGCGCCTGAAGGACAAAGGTCAACAAACAATCTGATGTCAGAAGAGCGGTCATAATTCACTCTGTAAGCGTGGCCGCATGAAGCACTGTAAGGCAGCCAGCGTCGACTCCAGCGTGTGTTCTGTTCTGGGCGGCTTCTTTTGTTACGTTTCACTTCTTTTCTATCAGAAAGGTGAGGGTCGTGTCATTTTGTGAACACAAACTCACTCCCCCGCACCAAAGTCCATAGAGAAAATCAGAGAAAATAAGTGCACAATCATGATAATACGAATTGATAGCACAGAGGAGAGACAACTCCTCAGGTCAGGACTAGGGAAACTTTCCATAGGAATTATGAAAAAATTGACAGTTGAGAACTTACTTAAATCTAGCTGGTAAATAACATACCAAAGTATAATCTTGGCTAAAAGAATCAGATTTGATGCAAATACAGTGCACACTACTACAAATCTGAGTCTTTTATGTTATTGTATCATTTTGCATGCATGTCTGCTTATGACAAAACAAAATGCCAACATCTGTATATGACAGTTTCTTTAAATGATCCTAAATCTACAGTTAATTCTCAATAATTCCCAAAGAAAGTTTCCAGCCATCTGTGTACATCAGCAGGAAAGGGGAAACTTGAGAGTCTTTTGAGAATACAAATGTTTTTACATTTTGGACAAAGAAGACAGAAAAAAGAAGCAAAGGAAGCCATCTACGTTGAGAAACCATCTCTCAACAACAACAACAGGAGGAGGAGGTCAGTGACACCACCTCGCCGAGCACCAACAGTGCTGTTCTTTCATCTCTTCACAGCCGTGCATACCTATAGGCGTGTCACCTGACCCCCCATGTGACTTTCAGCACTCTTGAAGGAAATGGAGCTCTTCAACAACTGTGGTTGCCTCTCAGTGGCAGTTTAGGAGCAGTCTGATGACTGTCATTAGGACACACTGGAGTTACAGTGAGCACCGCCCATATTTCAGAGGGTCAATTCCTGGATTTCAACACAGAAGAGAAGACGCCTCTACTTTTGGATAGCGATAGAGCTGCAATGATTATTTGATTAATTACTAAATTAAATGCCAACTCTTGTGAGAAGATTATTTGATTTTTAGAGTTTTTCTTAATACTTAAATTCAGCTTCTTAAATGTTAATATTTCCCAGTTTCTTTGCTCCATAGAACAAAGAAATCATTCAAACTCAATCATTTTACAACAAATGATTACTCAATTAATTCCAGAAAATAAGCGACAGTTTAATAAATCGTGAAAATAATCATTAGTTGCAGCTCTAAAAGGTTCTTCAACACACTTGGAAGGTAAAGGTGTAACTTCACTAATAAAGTTTATGCATTGAAGCCACAAAGCTCCAGTGTGCAGTTTTTGCTACCAATACCGCCACGGTCAAAGGTCAAACTAAATCAGCAAGTTCACTACAGGTCATTGTGAGCCACTCAGCTCCCAGCATGCACCTGTGTTTCAACATCGCACCGGAATTTGTCTCCTTTTCAAAAAAGGTCAAAAGGTTAATCACACACACAGACACACGTCTGTCTGAAAGTGGACGTTCACTCATTTTCAGCCTCTCACAGAAGAATTGTTGACAGTGTGCAGTCCTGGAAAGTCTCCGCAGCCAATAAACTGCCAAGTTAATTTCTGTCACACATTAAATAACGTCATCAGATGTTGCACAAACAGCGATAAAGAAATACAAAGCAATAAAACCTGAAAATTAAATGAGCGTCAAGATAAACAATTAAACATTTTAAGAGATAAAACTATAAAATAAGTATTGTTTTACAATGCATAATAAACCCAAGATATTGTGCTGAACCAGAGCTGAAAGTCTGTGAGGTCTAAAGAAGTTTTTTTTTTTTTAAATTGGTCATGGGTCTGAGCTTAAGAGCTGCTACAGAAAAGGCCTCGATCTTGGTATGTCAGAGAGAAGTCAGCTGACCACAAAGCTCTGGTGAGAGTGTGAGGTTTAAAACGGGGTTTTTTTTTTTAGATAAGAAGGTGGAATACAGACTTAGAAAAATAATAATAATAATAATTTTAAAATACACAGAGAGCCAGTGTAACAAAGCCAGTAAAGGAGTGATATGTGTGCGGCATTTTGTTGTTGTTTAAAGGCATATCGCAAGACAACCACATAGCAATACATCACGATATCTGTTTAACTGAAGTGTCTCTGGGTGTCACTACTTCATGTCTCCTCACGGTGGCGCTGCTCAAAAGAAGAGGTGTTAACAGCTGGATAATGGTGGCGAACGCTACGTTATGTTGTGAGAAATCCTGCACTTTTAACTTTTCATGTTAATGTTTTGTTTTCTGCAGTTTGACAGTGGCAGCTTCACGTCGCTATGTCATGTTTCCTCATGGTGGCGCTGCTCAAATGAATGATTAAGATTGAGGAGTTTATCGCCATCCATGGGTGCACACTTTTGAAGACCAAGTCCAGCAGAGACTGGGCCGTTTCATGGCAAGGGCATGCAAATCTGCAATTCATCTGCACAACAAGCATGTATCGAGAGAAATTCATAAGGCCCAAGGTGGAGCCCTGAGGCACCTCCAGGTTAGTGGGAAGGCGGTCCACCTGACGCCCCCACACAAAACTCAAGGTGAGAAAAAGATTGTTATGATCTACCATTAAAGGCAGCAGCAGCAGGGTCAAAGGGCACCAGGACTGCAGAGTTACCACAATCAACAGTTTAAAGGAGACATATTACACCCTATTTCCACAGTTAAAATACTTCCCTGGTGTCCTAATGAACATGTCAGTGACATGCTCTGGTCAAAATACCATGATGAAGAAGCACCATAGCAGTTCAATAACCCTGCTAAACCCGCCCCTTTCAGAACGCTCGGTTTTGTGCACGGTCCCCTTATATGCAAATGAGACACAGGCACACACACCCACTTCTTCCAGGGGGTTTCTGATTTGTCCTCTTTACAGCGCTCACTCGCTCAGCTCCTGTTCCCTCCGCTCCATTCCTCTCTCCCTCCCTCCACTAGTTCTCTGACAATATCAACATGGCATCGTGCGCGGAAAACAGCGAGAGTGCCGTCACAGGAAGAGACGTCCGACACAAGGATCAAGCTGAACACTGCCGAACTGTAAATCAGTTAAAAAGACTTAGGGACAGCACCACTGATCGCCACCGCTGATGGTAACATTCGCGGTGAAATGCGCATGCTGCCGTCATAAGCGCAGGGAATTCAACATCGCGTGTTTTATCGCCTATACTTACACTAAGGGTGACCACGAAAACATGACTGAGTATTCTTTTTCCATACTTTGGCGACTGGTAGGGCCTCCAGAGTCCCAAATATAAGTACTGAAGTGGTTAAAAAGTTGATTTTGCATAATATGTCCCCTTTAAACCAGGTAATGAAAATCTTTTAAAGAGAAATTTAGGTCCAGACTTGACAGTTGCAGTTGGGTCATAAACCACATTCTTCGAGAGAGTTTAGAAATGAGCCTAAAATTGAATAGAACAAATTTGTTCGATATCATTCTTCTTGATGAGGGGATGTAGGTCAGCATGTTTAAAGCTCGAAGACCAAGTATGTAAACACGGACAATTTTAGTCTCTTAGCGTCTCCCACTTCCTTCTTCCTTAAAGCAGGCAGAGAGCTTGCTGGTAATGGTTTGGGTTTTAAACCCTGAAAACACATGTGCTGGCTGCATTTCACTGCATTCTATGGCCTTTGCCAAAGTGCATATAAAAAGGTTGGAAAATGATAATCAAACTAGTGACAATTGGTCAGAGGTTAACAACTACATACCTCTACAAATAACTGCCAATAAATCATGAAAAGGTTAAACACTGGACTTTTAAAGCCTTGACGATGAATAGCAATTGTATAGCAGAGTGAGTGACTTCAAGTCATGGGATACATTTCCAGCTTGTGTCTATAATGAAAAGCTCTAATTCTGTCTTTTTGAACATCTCAAACTCTGAACTTTTCATAACCGTTGACTGAGCCTTTGATCTCGTTTCGGTGAAACTGAATTTACCCATGAAAACCCCAGATTGCGCCATTGCTCCACTGCAACCAACTCCGTTACAACATCTGAGGTTCTAAAATTCCTTGTTGTATAGTCACACAAAGAAGCGCCAGCTTTTCCGAGTGGTGATTTTAATATGAGCAAATGTGTCAGTCAACAGACAACACTTTGATCTGGAGTGACACACAATGTAAATGTGTTGCGAACCGTCCCGGAAACTAACAAAATAGTCGCATAAGGATGATTACATAATTTTAAGTGAATCAGATTAAAGCCGAATTATAGAGCAAGTCATATTACCTCGAAAAGTCATTGTATATTCTCTGCCATAACGCGTTTTGCAACGTGAAGACCACGATTCCGTTAAATCGTCAAATTTTAAAACTGATTTCAACATTACAAAAAGGAAACAGGAAATCTGTTGAGGTAACTCCAACGAATCATGGCGGAACAGACCAGGCTACAACCTGAAAGACGTTAAATACATAAGCATTGTTCAAAAACATTTAATTATATGGTTAAATTAATGTTCCACAAGTAACAAGGACCCCCATCGAGGCGGTGTACAGTCAGAGCGACGCGGCTAACGGTAGACCAGGAAAACGCCCAGCAATTAAACGCTCAGACACGGACGTTTCGCCGCCTGTCAAGCACCCGGAACCCGCCGATCAACGCCACTGCTGTGGCTCGAAAGTTCCGTGACCAAAAGTTACAAACAGGTGTAAAAATCACAGAGAGAAGGGACTCAACAGAAGCGTCACACTGCTAACTGTTAGCCTAGCCGCTAGCCAAGCCGATTGTTCACTTACACGTAAATGATGGACATCAAATGCATGAGCCACAGCACGAAGAACAGGATGAAGCCGAACACGGCCAGTCCCTGCATGGCGAGGTCCAGCAGGGCCATGGCGGGGAGCGTGAAGCGGTGGCCGGCGTAGAGTCACACAGGCTCACCGGCCTTGGAACGGAACCAACCTAGGGGGCGGAATGAGTGGATCCAGCTCACGAGTGCGACGAGCTTGCCTTGGTTTTTAGGCCAGCGATCCGACCTCCAGCCGTCAGTGGGGCACCGTAGGAACCGATCCGGGTTAGCGGCTTCGGTACCGCATACACAGTGACGCGGCTGGTCCCGGAGAATCCGGTGTCCAGACCACGGTTCGAGCTCCAGCTGTTTGACAGTAAGCGGACCGGCCGACGGTCAGCTGACCAACCGCGGACGTGAAGTTATGACACTGGAGGAGTCACTTCCTGTTCCCTTCAAGATAAAAGTTTTTGTTTATGAAAACCAAAGGATAATTCAACAATAATTTATTTTTCCAGTAAAATCAGTCTTCCAAAAAGAAGATTCATCAAAGATTCATAGACATAAAACACATTTATATTTCATATATTAACAGAAAAATATTGACATAATTAAAAAAGTAACCTGAATATGAACTTTTCCCAGAATTTTCCCCAATATTTAGACACATTTAAAAAACATAAACATGAAATATGTGAATTTAAAAAAAAAATCTTAAAAAAAAACCAATTACAAAAATAAAACAAGCACAATAACGTCCAGTGTCAAAACAGATTGTCAGAAAAATCAGCAAAATAAAATCATTCAAAGAAAATCAATAACCATAAGTCAATTTCACCTTGACACATTCACCCACAATTCCACAGTCATGTATAAAACAAAACAGCAGTAACAGCAGTCACCATTAAATACTGAGCACACAAATTAATTGGTCTCTATTGCCATAGGAACATCACCTGACCACAGATTAAAATTCAGTGTTTTTTAAATACTTTTTTTCAGTTACAGTCGAAACCTGAGCTAAGAGGAATCATTCATTCATCAGCAGCAGTTATAAACATGTTCTGGAATTAAGAATTGATATGTTTGGTTTTGTTTCCTTTTTGTGCAGTAACAT
The DNA here is from genome assembly GCF_019176455.1 of Solea senegalensis. Taxonomy (NCBI): domain Eukaryota; kingdom Metazoa; phylum Chordata; class Actinopteri; order Pleuronectiformes; family Soleidae; genus Solea; species Solea senegalensis. The sequence goes on along the minus strand of NC_058030.1, from coordinate 7,208,412 downwards.
TCGGTTAACGTAACCTCTAATTAACGGATCGTCATGGTGACATCCTGAAATATGTATTATCAGTCCAGCCTCACACGGTAAGCGCTGATTTCCATTGGCCTCAGCTGAGCCACATGTGGCTCCACCTCCTCCTCCTTGTCGTCAGGCAGCAGAGTGAGGCCAGAGCGGCGAATCGAATGGAAGTGAAGAGGAGAGAAGAGGTCGTGCAGGTTCACCTAGAGGTGGAGAGATGACAAAATCTGAACAATGATGGGAACAAAACAGAACCCGCCGCCTACAACGACACTGGGCATCTGAAAAATATGTAAATGTTGTGTGTTTGAGTACCTCCTCGTGGACACTCCATGTGCATACAGGTGCTGGTTCAGGGGTGGAGTTACAGTCAAAGCCCTTCCTATGGAGGAGGAGTGCGGCTTCCTGTGATGGGCTTTCTGCTTCCTGTTGACAAACAAAAAATATATAAAAGTTTTTTCAGGAACGATTATGCTGGAACTCTCCTCAGGTCACTACAGTGTTTGCAGAGTCAAACTAACATCTGTGTGAAGTCTCACCTGTGCGTCCTCCAGCGTCCTCAGATTCAGCAGGTGAATGTCACATGGCAGCGATGAGTGGAGCGGCCGAAATGGGCGGAGCTTGGGTAGCTGGTGGTGGCTGGGGGCAAACATGGTGATGGGAGGGTGGCACAGGGAGAGCGAGGACAGGTGGGCGAGCATTGACAGGTGTTCAACTGAGGCTCCACCCACTTCCTGTTTAAAAGAAACAAGAAAAGTAAAAAAAGTAAAAAATCGTGAAGAAAAACACTGTCATACTAAGAGGCGACTTCACCAATCCACCTACATGTTATTTCCCAGGACCCCACTCACTCACCGTAGCCCCGCCTTTCCTGTCTTCCAGCAGCAGGTTGTAGAGATTTGCCGTAAGCTTGTTGTCGGTGATGCCCTGACCAAGGCCACGGTTATCGTCCTGCTGCAGTCGCCGGTCCAACACCACCTCAAGCTCACCTATACGGGGCAGAGGTCAGGGTGGACAGGAGGCAGGAAGTGGGAAGTTTAAGTGGGAAGGCTAAGGTCAGACATCACTCAGGAATCGCTGACTTTAATGAGGTCACTGTCATCATAGAAAACAAAGTCTCTGCTCACCTGGTCTGAGCGAAGCTACACCCTGACTCTGCGCTGAGAGCAACGTCAGACGAGATGACGTGTCCTGAAGGAACGCCGCAGAGCTCATTGGGTAAAAGTTGGCTTGCAGGGGGAGCTTTGCTAGGGTCCTCCGCTGCTGCATCTGTAACCAATCAGTTAACCAATCAATAAACCAAGCTATAATCAATACACCTAGTAAACACTGACTGTTAAAATACTACAAACCTGGAATCCGTTGAGGTCAGAATAGAAACGGTTGCCGTTGGCAACATTGCTGACTAGCCTCATGACGAGCTCCCGATTGGCCTCTGACCTGATGTCCACCATGTTGGAAATCTCCAAGGCTTTCCCTGCATGCCCTGGGGCAGAAGAAGACAGAAGAATTTTATTCTCAAAGTTTTGGCAATAATTCTAGGAATTATCTTTACATATGTGAGAAAAACGTATCTGCTAAAAAAAGGAGATAGAAACTGTGGACAATAATAATACTAATAATAATAATAATAATAACAACAATAATAACAATTGTAACTCGACTCGCATTCCCAACTAATAAATGTGACCACACCCACACAGTGATGTCACAGTGCACACACACACACACACATTACCGTCCAGGTGGAAAAGTCGCACTGTGTGTGTGAAGTGGCGGAAATGGGAAGTGATGTCAGAGAAGACAGGACCTCTGGAAACCCGGATCAGCGGCGGCTCTGAGGAGGAGTAGAGCTGCAGGCGGGCGAGAGACATACACAGAGAATTAGATAAAGAGAGAGGGAGAGAGAGAGAGAAAGAGAGAAGGAGAGAAAGAGAGAGAGACTCTCACCTGGGCCCCCTCCTCTCCTGGCAGAAATAGGTATGCTCCACTCTTGTCCTGGTTCCTATTGGTTCTGGTTCCGTACCATGCAAACTGAACACGTAGCTCACGGACAAGTCCAGACTGCAATTGCAGCTTCTGGATTTTGAAAATAAAACACACAAACAAACACATAAGGAATTCAATACGAATGTATAAATAAATGTCCATTATAATAAACATGTTCAAATGTATTTTTAAAACATTTGAAATACAATGTATTAAAATACATTGAATAAATGAAATAAATGATTTAATTTTGAAAAGTCACACCTGCATCAGGCCAGTCTCCTGGGAACTCCATATCTGAACGTGCTTGTTTCTAATTGACAGGAGGACGTTGTCCTCAGGGCGGAACACCTGGAAGTGCTCTGTATTGACAGTCGGCGGGTTGCCATGACGATAGAAGGTGTACCCTGCCCTGTCGGCAGAGCCAGTGGACACTTTGATCACATGATACTCGACGAGTGCCAGAGGATGAAGTTCAGCCACAAAGGAGATCTGAGGAGAAAACAAACATGACATCACATAACGAAAAAAGGGGCATCTGTCAAACAAACAAAATCGAGAAACTTCCTCCACCTGGAACACTTTGGTGGATGCTTGGCTTGGCTCCTCCCACACCGCAGAGATCTGCGCAGCCATTGGCCGACCTGTTTCTGCGTCGACAACGCTCGCATCAGCAGAATCAACAGTGATGCTGATGACGGTCGTTTGCTGCTGTTCCGTTGGGTTGAAGACGATTAGTGACCTGAAACATGAATGCTCGACGTTCACTTCCTGTTTGTCGACACAGTTCACGCTCACATTCAGGCCCTGCCCCCTTACCTGGGCTCATCACTGAGAGCAAGGGGCGTCTTCTGAGGCAAAGCGTCCTGAGCCGAGATGACGTCATCCTGCAGAAACGTTACACGATTAACAACAGAGTTCAGACTCAGACGCGAGGTATATTCATCGGGGTCAGAGGTCACCATTAGCAGGAAGGGTTTTGATTGGTCGTGGTGGTAAAGGTTCTTGTCCAATAGAAGCAGCCAGTGGGCGGAGCTCTGCAGCACCTGACGCAGGTTCAGGATGGAGTGAAACAACCTGGAAAGCAAAGTCACGTCAGACATTCTTTTATTTTTCCTTTCGTCATCAAACTTTTCAATTGGTTTTCAAATTTTTCAAACAAACTCCGTCCATTAGAACTAATGTTTACACTACAAATGGAAATAATGGGAAGTTAATGTTAGATATTAATGCTACGTGGATGGAATGATGGCAGGCAAACGCTACCAGCTAACTGCTCACACTAAATGAAGTGGTACCTGTGACCGTTGCAGATGACGACGCCGTCCTTCAACAGAGAGCATGGAGGAATAAATGAGACAGAGACATGCTAACGCTAACAACACAGCAGGTTCCACTCCCTATTTGTTGTTTTAATTCAAGTTCTCCCACATTCATACCAACTAATGCACAACAATATGGAATGATGTGCGTGAAGGAAGTAGCCACCTGGTGCCATAGTCGACCACCACAGGGTCGCGGGCCGTGCCAGTGATGGCGTCATGGTGTTGGAAAAGTGCCAGACTCCGCCTCCCTGCAGTCAGGCGCTGGAAGTGTTCATGAGCGGGGAACGATTCTACGAGACGACCATCACCACGGAAACGACGCATTTCAGCCAAGGTCAGGCTGAAAAGGATTTCTGTCGCTCTGGGGGGGCGGGAAAAAAATAATATTTTAAATATATTTTAAAGAAGAAAATACAAAAGAATTTTGTTTTGATGTGTGTTAATGATAAATGAAACACCTGAGCACCGACTCCAGCGTCCTGTCAAGGCGTTTGTAGAACGGTCTGGAGGTGAAGAAACCACTCCAGTAATGATCGTCGCGGTCGGCGTACGTGAAGAAGTCGCCGCCAAGTGTCGGCAGAGTCGTTTCTGCCGCGCTCAGGTGACGATGAAGAGCCTGGAAGTAATCTGACAGAGTCCCGAAACGAGCCTGAAAAAGCCATGAGCCAGAACGTCACTTACACGAAACACCACTTTCACTTTCCCAGCCGACACGTTCCCTCTGCGGCCACATTTCCAGGCGTATCAGGCTCTCTCACCTTAACGTGGAGCTGCGGGTGCTCGTCAAAGTAGTCAAAGAGTTTCTGGTAGTTAGTGAACTGAGCGTCCCACTCACGCGACTCCACGAATCGGAAGTCATCACCGAGGGGAACGAGAAGAACCGGAGAACGGAAGAGACGAGACTTCTGACGGTACTGGTCTAGTAAGAGGAGAGCGCTGAGAGAACAAAGACACAGGTTTTTCATCACTAGGACGTGAAAAGGAAACGAAAAGCTACTACTTTTGTTCTGTTCTGTTATATTGTTACTGTTCGTGTTTCTTGGGAAAGATAGGTTCAGTATATGTACTTGCAGGGATGCCAGGAGAGATTTTTGTCTGGGTGATAATCAATGTAGCCTACAGTAGTAGACAATGAATAGGCAAACCCTTAAAGTGATTTGTGAATGGGATTTTAAATCCAGCTAAGAGGAGGCAGATACTGGCGAAAATGAGAAGGGAGAACGTGCAGATTGTGCTCTTACAAGAGACACTTCCACCCCACTGGAACATGAAAAAAAAACTTAAAAGAATGGGGTTTTCAAGGGTATACTTCTCATCTTATAAATCAGGTCACAGGAGAGGCATAGCAACTTTGATTTCACAACAAATACCATTTGAACAGATCTCGGAAACATCTGACAAGGAAGGGAGATACATAGTAGTTTCAGGCAAAATAAATGAAATAACTATAACAATCTGTAATGTTTATGCTCCCCCGGGAAGTAACTTTGCTTTTTATAGAAACATATTTGATTTGATGATAGAGGGCACAGGGGTCGTCATATGTGGTGGAGACTTTAATATCTGTCTCAATCCAAAACAGGATTCATCTAAAACGCGATTACATAGGAAAATTAATGCACTAATGACAGATCTTGGTATATTAGATTTATGGAGGGATTTCTATCCATCAGGCCAGGACTATACTTTCTATTCACACCCACACAATGTTTATTCAAGGATAGATTATTTTTTTGTGCTAAAGATAGATCGTCATAGAATACGTGATTGCGATATTGGATGTATTGATCTATCTGACCATGCCCCCCTCTCCTGCACTGTGGACATTATCGATAATCCGGGTAGAACTTTGTGGAGGTTGAACACAAATATCCTAAATAATCCAAGACTCAAAACCCAAATGAGAGCGGAAATAAAAAGGTTTCTAGAAGAAAATGGTAACGGAGAGGTTGACTCAGGTACGGTGTGGGATACTTTAAAAGCTGTTGTTAGAGGGAGAATAATATCATTCTGTTCCTATGAAAAGAAACAAAAACAATTAAGACTGATAGACCTTAATAAAGAACTGAAAGATCTTGAGACACAACATAAACAAGAACAAAAACTAGAAACACTAACTAGAATAAAAGCAACTAGAAACAAGATAAATAAAATATACACACAGGAAGTTGAAAAAAAAAGATGATATTCACAAGAATAAACTTATTATGTGTCAGGAACAAAAATCACAAAAAATCTTGGCGAGAAAAGTGCAAAAGCAATGAGCAGACAACACCAATTAGAAGGTGAGCAAATTGATAACTTCTTAAAATCTCTCAAATGACCTGCTATATTAGAAGAACAAAATGGAATATTAGCAGCCCCTTTAACTGAGATAGCGCTGAATAGGGCAATCTCCACCCTGAAAGCAAACAAATCACCTTTGACTCAGTAAGTTGGCCTTTCCTTTATAAAGTTTTAGAAAGATTTGGCATGGACAAGGTTTTTATTAGAGGGATCCGTACATTATACAACAAACCATCGGCCTGGATAAAAATAAATGGTTACCTTTCAGATACTATTATACTAGAACGTGGTTCAAGACAGGGATGCCCGATTTCGCCCCTAGCTCAGTGGATTAGACAGACTCTTGGTCTTGGTTTATTTAAGTGACTTCACTTAATGAATTCACTCCCCAAACTAATGGTCTTTGTAGAAACATTTGGTAATATTCAGGATATAAATTAAATATACATAAGACACAAATTATGACTATCAACTACCAACCCACAAATTCCATATTAAATGGGATCAAAATTCATTAAAATATCTAGGAATAAACCTGCCGAAAAGAATTTGAACACTGGCAGAGATAAATTATGGCCCCCTCTCAACAAAAATTAAAGAAGACACACATAGATGGAACTCAGTTTCTTTTCTTAGTCACAGAATTGATTCTGTAAGAATGAATATCCTCCCACGATATCTATTCTTATTCCAGGCACTCCCTGTAGAGATTTCCTCAAAACAATTTTCTGAACTGGACAAGATTATTTCCAGTATATTTGGCAGGGTAAAAAACCCAGGATTAGGTTTAAAACTTTACATCTTCCAAATAAGCAAAGGGGGATGGCACTACCTGATTTTAAGGATTATTTTTATGCAGCTCAGTTTAAACCCCTGACTAATCTGTGTAACCCATCCTTTCGAGCCAGATGGAAAGATATCGAACTCGCCACTCTGATTGACCCCCCAATACAAGCAATACAACCGCACAAACATCTGGGAAGATTTGTAGACAAGGTACAGACCCCATGGATCAAAGCACAGCTAAAAATCTGGAATATGATAAAAGATCAGTATAAATTAAGTAATAAATAACAGATAATCCAATGGTGTGCCTATGATCCGGAATTTAGGCCTAACACGATAGATAAGGGATTTAAATCATGGATTTTGAAAGGAATAACGACATACTACTCTCTTCCAGAAAAGGGACAATTAAAAAACTTTGAAAAGTTGAAAGAACAGATTTTTTTAGAATCCTCCAGGTACGTAATCGCTTTGAACATATCAGAAAGGACACCGATTTTAATGACCCGATATCGATCATTTTTATTGATGCTTACCTCTAGAATTTATAACGGTCTACTGTCTAAAAAAAACACACAATACAGGATATGTTAAGGAAAAATGGGATAGAGAGGGTAATCTAACAATATCTGAGGAGGATTGGCTCTGCGTTTGCCGATCCCAGTGGAAATGTACCAGCTCTCATGTATGGCGAGAGTTTGGCTGGAAGTGTTTGGTTCACTTTTTCATTACACCAAAACAAAAGGCACATTTTGAGCTGCAGTGAGCAGTTTAGTAAAAGTCTGGACACGTACACTGTATACGTATACCAGTATATTAACATGTTATTGAGAGACCTCGATATTTTCTCTGGTGATACTTGGTATAAAAAAGTTACTGTCGGCCCCACCCCCTACCTACCGTTCCTGGACATTCTGCTCCGTGATAGCCTGAGGCGGTATCTTCCATGGACAAAAGACACGCCCCCCCGGTAGGCGATGGAAGTCGAACTGACAGCAGACCGACGGATTTGGACCGCACGTGTGTGGCACGTCGTAGCTATAGAAGGGCATCATGTGACATGTGATGTCACTGTGGGGGGAGGCATCTGCAGGAAGCAGGAAGTGAGCAGCGGTGACTATAATAAATTCTGGTTTTTGATCATATATCCTTGTCTATGTCTATTAAAACACACATACAATATTATTCAAATAAGGAAGTGTTGGTTTGGGTTCAAGTACAGCTTTCGTTAAGACATGTAACACATATGTTTATGTTTTCTTTTGTATTCAATTAACCTCTATCTACCTAACTTTTGCTTTGACGTTCATTAAATAATATGTGGTCTCACCCCAGTTCTGTCGCCATAGAAACTCAAGCGTCTGTTGGCGGGCAAAGTGTTTCTTGACCGCGTAATGGACACGCTGGATGACCATGTTTTTCAGCCCCGCCCCTTTAAGCAGGTAGGTCATAGAGGGGGAGTGGCCAAAGGGATCCACCGCCCAGCCACTGCTTGGCTTCACACCTGCTCAGAGGAATACAACGTGCTAAAGTCAAAACGTTAACTTTCCATTTGAAGTTTTTTTTTGTGAAGTGACAGAGCACTGCGGACAAACCCAAGTGTTTCTGGATCCACTGGTGTCCCTCGATCAGCTGATCCAACAGAGCAAAGTAATGGGCATTTGCTTCGTCCGCCATCACCCAGCCACCCGTCACCAACTCCAGCTGCCCGTTCTGCACTAGGCTGTGAAACAGCACAAAAAGTGATTTAAAGTCTCAGGAGATTGTTACGTGCCACTTGTTCAGTACGTGTGTGTGTCCTGGTGATCTGGAGAAGCTTCCTGAAAGTGATCACCACCTTTAGATTGCTTTGTAAGTCACTTCTTATAAACATCATGATATTCAGGCTATTTTGTTTTAATGGCTGTAGAATTGGTAAAAGAAAAAGTTCAATGATCCAAGTCATTGTTCCAAGATAACTGGCAGTTATTCAACTGTTTAGGAATTACCGTACTAAGAAGCTCACGTCACAAACGTACAACGCGCTAGTGAATCTCGTCTGTCGTTCCCCGGATGTCCTGAGTGGTACCGTAATGACAAGTATATGGGCGCAAAGCTCTATTTTTCTGCTTTCCGGTATCCACCCATCCATCTTCTACCGCTATATCCTTCACATGAGGGTCATGCGCAGTGCTGTGTCAATCTCAGCTGACATAGGGCGAAATGCGGGGGTCATACTCTGGACAGATTGCCAGTTTTGAATTTTCTAGATATCACAAACAGTCTAGGAGTTACAGGATTTGGCATGCAACCCGAAACCCTGGACTTAAACTGGGTTGTAACAGAGATAAAGCAGGAAAACAGCCAAACATAAGACACTATTTAAAAAAAGTTACCGTTTGACCATGTCTCTCTGCTGCCCGTCGAGCTCCGCCCACCATTTCGAAAAATAGCTGACCTCTGCCCAGATCATCTTCTTCCTGGTGATGGGAAAACAGCACACGCGCGCGCACACACACACACACACACACACACACACACACACACACACACACACACACACACACACACACACACACACACACACACAAATGTCATTCCTCCACCAATGAAAGCTGTCCCTGACAAGCAGCGGATGTTCGCAGACTGATGAGCGACTGATCACCTGCGGTCCTCACTCAGTTTGATCAACATGTTGTCAAGAATGTGACGCGTCTGATCCTGATAGTAAAGGTCAAACGTCTTCAACCAACCTGCAAAACACACGCACACACGCACATACACGCACACGCATGCATGTACACATGCACCCGCACAGTAACACACAAAATCCACCAAAGACACACAAACACAAGTCACAATCACACACACACACACACAAACAAACAAACAAACACACACAGAGTGAGATACTACTTCTATCTTAACGCTTATGGTCGTCATTTTTTGTTATTGCTGTGATGATCATGTCCTGTTTTCTTCTTGTTACTGTTGTGTTATACAGTTGTGTTACAGTTGTTGACGTATCGCAGCTTCTCACCGGGGTCATTGTGCGAATGTGGAACCAGAAAAATCTCCAGCGGCTGCTTGTTCCACTCGTTCCCGCTGTAGCTGATCTCGAAGCCCTGTTTCCAGACGCCACCATCGGGGTTATCAAACGGCAGAATGTCATACACGTCCAGCATCTGAGGACAACAACGGCAACACTGAGCAGGCGCTAAATCAGCCACACACACAAACACGTGCTGCTGGCATGGTAAGGTAAGCTGACCTGGACACTGCTGTTCTTCGTTTCGCTGGCCGATCGACAGCCAGGCAGCACTCCAGCTCGGCTGTGGGAGGAGTCTAAGCCCATATTGGCCCCTCCCCGTCTTATCTCCAATGATGCTTTGTGGTGGAGCAGAGAGTCCCGCAATTCAGCAACAACACGGTTGTTGCTACTAAGGAGACGCTCCAACCTGTCAATCTTCTTCTGGAGGTGGAACAACTCCTGCAAAGAGGATTTAATTGTCTTAAAATACTTAGTTAGTGAGTTTACAAGTTAAAACAACAGAGCAGTAGTCACAGGCTTGGAGTCACTGTCCACCTGGAACTCTGACAGTTGTAAGTATCTAACGTTTGTTAAACAACTCTTTTGTCAGATGTGGACGGGGAAACGGAGGACAGCGACTCCAGACCTGTGACTACTTCCGGTCCATTGAGCTGTCACTCCAGAACTCGATAGCCATTTACCAGGCAGTTTCCGAAGAATGACGCAAGGCACAAAAAACCATTCAGGGAGCGCAAACGCAAAATAGTTCATTGCAAACAAAAAGGGTTTTTTTTTTTTTATAATTTTTGAACGATTAAATCGGTATTTTATTTTTCAATTTGTGTATTAGATTTTTGGTTCATTTTTGTTTAAATTCAGCTTCAACTCAAATGTTTGCTTCTTAAACACTGCAAACAGTTGCTTTGTGAAAAGTGTTGTTTGACCGCTCCGCTCACCTGTCAAAGTGGTTAAACAGGTGTCGCTTTGTTCCGTCACTTACTTCGTTCACGTGTACAACAGGTGTGTTCACTCTGTGTTGAAGCTCCGCTCCCTGCATCAGCTCCAGCAAATGGTACAGGGTCATCACGGCAATACAGAAGATTATGCCCACCAGCACGCCCAACAAACGACCCCTCTTCGTTACCATGACGACGACGAACTATCAAGCTTGAGATACAAGAAAACAAACGTGAATAAACGACAAAAAGGATTCACAGTATGAAAAAATTCGAATTAACAAGTGCTCAGAGTTTCAGTGCCACAATGAATGTGTTTTGTCAATTCTGCTATATGTACAGTACATACAGAGGACTAAAATGTTGTTTCCCTTGGCCACAACACACAATATGAAGTGTATAAATAGATAATATGAAAAAGAACAAAATATACAGAAAATCAAAAACTACATGTACTAAGGTACAAGGTGTTTAAATACATCATTTAACACGTGACTGCGTCTCAGTAACTTTCCTTCAAAATATTGAACTCAATTTTACAATAAAATAATAAAATGTCGACTTTTTTCTTTTTAAATAATAAAAAAAAACTTACTCCTTCACCCCTGGGCTTCCGCGTTGTGCACGCACCGAAACAGATGTTACTTTCTCCGCCTCGCGCTCCGCTGTGTCTCGTGCTGTCGTTC